>NC_092239.1:49790311-49926757 GCF_036320965.1 Panulirus ornatus
GGTTTTGGGGAGTTGTGTTCTTTTTTTTTGGAAACAAAAAAAATTTTAGAAAATACTTCCCCTTACCTAACAATTTAGCCCTTTCCCATAAAATTTTACTGTAGAAAATGAAAAGATGGTATGTTCCATTTTTAGACTGCGATCCTAGAAAAGGAACAAGTTTAATTTTTGCATTTAACGGGAAAACCCCCCAATATATGCTCATGTACCCATTATTACTATCTAAAAGGGGACAGAGTTAAATTATCATTTTAAAATCTTTTCTAAAGGGCTTTACGTTTTGCAGTCCAGAGTTTATTGACGATGAGTTTGAGAAGATATATTCTATTGGATCTAAGTTACCTACGTTACCTGCCGCAGGTTTGGATGGTATTGAAATGTGAACAAAGGGAGCATTTTTCAAAGTGATAGAGATGGAAAGCAAAAAGGTGTTTTTCATGAATGTACTGGAAAAGGTGAGGTCCAGATAAACTTTTGGTCTGTCAAGGCTTTATTATGGCGGATGACCAACTACCTACCCTCAAGTGAGATATGGTTGTATTTTGTGTAATGAAGACAATTGAGAAACATCATAAGCCAATATTCCAGTTTCATGATAAGAGAAGTGGACCAGGCAGTGTGATACAGTGGTTAAATTGATGAGAACTACTATTGACGTTTGTGTAAATAAATTATACATTTCCCTTTTCCATAGCCAGAGGTTGAACCATTATGTGACATTCATTTTTCATTTCATTTCAAGGTATAAGTTTCACTCTTCTAAATTATTTCTTACATTTTTCATTTGTATATATATATATATATATATATATAATATATATATATATATATATATATATATATATATATATATATATATATATATATATATATATATATAGGAAAAGAGGAAAGTGATTGGTTCTCAGTGAATGTAGGTTTGCGGTAGGGGTGTGTGATGTCTCCATGGTTGTTTAATTTGTTTATGGATGGGGTTGTTAGGGAGGTAAATGCAAGAGTTTTGGAAAGAGGGGCAAGTATTAAGTCTGTTGTGGATGAGAGTGCTTGGGAAGTGAATCAGTTGTTGTTCGCTGATGATACAGCGCTGGTGGCTGATTCATGTGAGAAACTGCAGAAGCTGGTGACTGAGTTTGGTAAAGTGTGTGAAAGAAGAAAGTTAAGAGTAAATGTGAATAAGAGCAAGGTTAATAGGTACAGTAGGGTTGAGGGTCAAGTCAATTGGGAGGTAAGTTTGAATGGAGAAAAACTGGAGGAAGTAAAGTGTTTTAGATATCTGGGAGTGGATCTGGCAGCGGAAGGAACCATGGAAGCGGAAGTGAATCATAGGGTGGGGAAGGGGGCGAAAATCCTGGGAGTCTTGAAGAATGTGTGGAAGTCGAGAACATTATCTCGGAAAGCAAAAATGGGTATGTTTGAAGGAATAGTGGTTCCAACAATGTTGTATGGTTGCGAGGCGTGGGCTATGGATAGAGTTGTGCGCAGGAGGGTGGATGTGCTGGAAATGAGATGTTTGAGGACAATGTGTGGTGTGAGGTGGTTTGATCGAGTAAGTAATGTAAGGGTAAGAGAGATGTGTGGAAATAAAAAGAGCGTGGTTGAGAGAGCAGAACAGGGTGTTTTGAAATGGTTTGGGTACATGGAGAGAATGAGTGAGGAAAGATTGACCAAGAGGATATATGTGTCGGAGGTGGAGGGAACGAGGAAAAGTGGGAGACCAAATTGGAGGTGGAAAGATGGAGTAAAAATGATTTTGAGTGATCGGGGCCCGAACATGCAGGAGGGTGAAAGGCGGGGAAGGAATGAAGTAAATTGGATCGATGTGGTGTACGGGGGTTGACGTGTTGTCGGTGGATTGAATCAGGGCATGTGAAGCGTCTGGGGTAGACCATGGAAAGTTGTGTGGGGCCTGGACGTGGAAAGGGAGCTGTGGTTTCGGGCATTATTGCGTGACAGCTAGACACTGAGTGTGAACGAAAGGGGCATTTGTTGTCTTTCCTAGCGCTACCTCGCACACATGATGGGGGAGGGGGATGGTATTCCATGCGTGGCGAGGTGGCGATGGGAATGAATGAAGGCAGACAGTGTGAATTGTGTGCATGGATATATATGCATGTGTCTGTGTGTGTATATACATGTGTACATTGAGATGTATAGGTATGTATATTTGCGTCTGTGGACGTGTATGTATATACATGTGTATGGGGGTGGTTGAGCCATTTCTTTCGTCTGTTTCCTTGCGCTACCTCACAAACGCGGGAGACAGCGACAAAGCAAAATAAAATGAATAAATAATAAATATATATATACATATATATATATATATATATATATATATATATATATATATATATATATATATATATATATATATATATATATATTTTTTTTTTTTTCTTTTTTTTTGCTTTGTCGCTGTCTCCCGCTTTTGCGAGGTAGCGCAAGGAAACAGACGAAAGAAATGGCCCAACCCACTCCCATACACATGTATATACATACGTCCACACACGCAAATATACATACCTACACAGCTTTCCATGGTTTACCCCAGACGCTTCACATGCCTTGATTCAATCCACTGACAGCACGTCAACCCCGGTATACCACATCGCTCCAATTCACTCTATTCCTTGCCCTCCTTTCACCCTCCTGCATGTTCAGGCCCCGATCACACAAAATCTTTTTCACTCCATCTTTCCACCTCCAATTTGGTCTCCCTCTTCTCCTCGTTCCCTCCACCTCCGACACATATATCCTCTTGGTCAGTCTTTCCTCACTCATTCTCTCCATGTGCCCAAACCATTTCAAAACACCCTCTTCTGCTCTCTCAATCACGCTCTTTTTATTTCCACACATCTCTCTTACCCTTACGTTACTTACTCGATCAAACCACCTCACACCACACATTGTCCTCAAACATCTCATTTCCAGCACATCCATCCTCCTGCGCACAACTCTATCCATAGCCCACGCCTCGCAACCATACAACATTGTTGGAACCACTATTCCTTCAAACATACCCATTTTTGCTTTCCGAGATAATGTTCTCGACTTCCACACATTCTTCAAGGCTCCCAGAATTTTCGCCCCCTCCCCCACCATAGCTATGATCCACTTCCGCTTCCATGGTTCCATCCGCTGCCAGATCCACTCCCAGATATCTAAAACACTTCACTTCCTCCAGTTTTTCTCCATTCAAACTCACCTCCCAATTGACTTGACCCTCAACCCTACTGTACCTAATAACCTTGCTCTTATTCACATTTACTCTTAACTTTCTTCTTTCACACACTTTACCAAACTCAGTCAATATATATATATATATATATATATATATATATATATATATATATATATATATATATATATATATATATATATATATATATGTATATATGAAATATATACATGAAATAACAATCCCCTCCCCCCGCATGTGCGCGAGGTAGCGCTAGGAAAAGATAAGGCCATATTCGTTCACACTCAATATCTAGCTCTCATGTAATAATGCACCTAAAACACAGCTTCTTTTCCACATCCAGGCCCAGTAGAACCTTACATGGTTTACCCAATACACTTCACATGCCCTGATTCAATCCATTGACAGCACGTCGACCCCGGTATACCACATCGGTCAACTTCACTCTATTTCTTGCACGCCTTTCACCCACCTGCATGTTCAGGCCCCGATCACTCAGAATCTTTTTCACTCCATCTATCCACCTCCAATTTGGTCTCCCACTTCTCCTCTGACACATATATCCTCTTTGTCAATCTTTCCTCACTCATTCTCTCCATGTGACCAAACCATTTCAAAACACCCTCTTCTGCTTTCTCAACCACACTCTTTATATTACCACACATTTCTCTTACCCTATTATTACTTACTCGAATGAACCACCTTACACCACATTTTTTTTCCTCAAACCTCATTTCTATAGCCCAAGCCTCCCAACCCCATAACATCGTTGGAACCACTATTCCTTCAAACATTCCCATTTTTGCATTCCGAGATAATGTTCTCGACTTCCACACATTCATCAACGCTTCCAGAACTTTTGCTCCCCCCCCCCTCCCAGATATCTAAAACAATTCACTTCCTCCAGTTTTTCTCCATTCAAGTTTTCCTCCCAATTGACTTGTCCCTTAACCCTACTGTACCTAATAACCTTACTTTTATTCACATTTACTCTCAGCTTTCTTCTTCCACACACTTTACCAAACTCAGTCATCAGCCTCTGCATTTTTCCACACGAATCAGCCACCAGCGCTGTATCATCAGCGAACAATAACTGACTCACTTCCCAAGCTCTCTTATCCATAATAGACTGCATACTTGCCCTTCTTTCCAAAACTCTTGCATTCACCTCCCTAACAACCCCATCAATCAACAAATTAAACAACAATGGAGACATCACACACCCCTGCCGCAAACCAATATTACTTGGAAAACCAATCACTTTCCTCTCTACTTACACGTACACATGCCTTACATCCTCGATAAAAACTTTTCACTTCTTCTAACAACATACCTCCTACACCATATATTCTTAATACC
Source organism: Panulirus ornatus (assembly GCF_036320965.1). Taxonomy (NCBI): domain Eukaryota; kingdom Metazoa; phylum Arthropoda; class Malacostraca; order Decapoda; family Palinuridae; genus Panulirus; species Panulirus ornatus. Next base: position 49,794,867 of record NC_092239.1, read on the forward strand.
TTTCACAGAGCATCTCTATCATCTCTATCATATGCCTTCTCCAGATCCATAAATGCTACATACAAATCCATTGGCTTTTCTGTGTATTTCTCACATACATTTTTCAAAAAAAACACCTGATCCATACATCCTATACCACTTCTGAAACCACACCCCTCTTCCCCAGTCTGATGCTCTTTACATGCCTTCACCCTCTAAATCAATACCCTCCCATATAATTTCCAAGAAATACTCAACAAACTTATACATCTGTAAACTGAGCACTCACTTTTATCTCCTTTGCCTTTGTATAATAGCAATATGCAAGCATCCCGCCAGTCCTCGGGAACCACACCATGAATCATACGTATATCAAATAACCATACCAACCAGTCAACAAAACAGTTATCCCCTTTTCAATAAATTCCACTGCAATACCATCCGAACCCGTTGCCTTCCCGGCTTTCATCTTCCGCAAAGCTTTTACTACCCCTTCTCTCTTTACCAAATCATTCTTCCTAACCCTCTCACTTTCCACATCACATCGACCAAAACACCCTATATCTGCCATCCTATCATCAAACACAATCAACAAACCTTCAAAATGACCACTCCATATCCTTCTCACATCACCACTCCTTGTTATCACCCCTTTAGCCCCCTTCACTGAAGTTCCCATTTGTTCTCTCGTCTTACGCACTTTATTTACCTCCTTTTAAATCATTTTTTTATTCTTCCTAAAATCTAATGATACTCTCTAACCTCAACTCTCATTTGCCCTCTTTTTTACCTGTTGCACCTTTCTCTTGACCTCCTGCCTCTTTCTTTTATACATCTCCCACTCATTTGCATTATTTCTTAGCAAAAATCGTCCAAATGCCTGTCTTATCTCTTTCACTAATAATCTTACTTCATCATCCCACCACTCACTACCCTTTCTAATCTGCCCACTTCCCACGGTTTTCAACCAACAACCATATTTTGCGCAGGCCATCACTGCTTCCCTAAATACGTCCCATTCCTCCCCCACTCCCCTTACGTCCTTTGTTCTCACCTTTTTTCCATTCTATACTCAGTCTCTCCTGGTATTTCCTCATAAAAGTCCCCATCCCAAGCTCACTTACTCTCACCACTCTCTTCACCCCAACATTCTCTCTCCTTTTCTGAAAATCTCCACAAATCTTCACCTTCGCCTCCACAAGATAATGATCAGACATCCCTCCAGTTGCACCTTTCAGCACATTAACAGTCAAAAGTCTTTCCTTCGCGCGTCTATCAATTAACACGTAATCCAATGACGCTTTCTGTCCATCTCTCCTACTTACACACGGATACTTATGTATATCTCTCTTTTTAAACCAGATATTCCATATCACCAGTCCTTTTTCAGCACATAAATCTACAAGCTCTTCACCATTTCCATTTACAACACTGAAAACTCCATGCACACCAATTATTCCCTCAACTGCCACATTACTTACCTTTGCATTCAAACTACCCATCACTATAACCCGGTCTCATGCATCAAAACTACTAACACACTCACTCACATGCTCCCAAAACGCTTGTCTCTCATTATTTCTCTTCTCATTCCCAGGTGCATATGCAGCAATAATCACACATCTCTCTCCATCCACTTTCAGATTTACTCATATCAATTTAGAGTATACTTCCTTCCACTCTATCACATACTCCCAACACTCCTGTTTCAGGATAAGTGCTAATCCTTCTCTTCCTCTTGCCTCTCACTAAACCCTGATTGTACTCCCAAGGAATTCCCAAACCACTCTTCACCTTTACCCTTCAGCTCCGTTTCACTCAGAGCCAAAACATCCAGGTTCCTTTCCTCAAATATACTGCCTATCTCCTTTTTTCTCATTATGGTTACATCCACATACATTTAGACACCCCAATCTAAGACTTCGAGGAGGATAAGCACTCCCTGCGTGACTCCTTCTTCTGTTTCTCATTTTAGAAAGTGAAAATACAAGGAGACTAGGGTTTCCAGCCCCCTGCTCCCGTCCTCTTTAGTCGTTTTCTACGACGAGTGAGGAATACTTGGGAAGTATTCTTTCTCCCTTACCCTCAGGGATAATATATATATATATATATATATATATATATATATATATATATATATATATATATATATATATATATATATACATATATATATATATATATATATATATATATATATATATATATATATATATATATATATATATATATATATATATATATATATATATATATATATATATATATATATATATATATATATATATATATATATATATATACAGCAGTACTAATGACAGAAGCTGCTGATGAAGTATTCACTTGATATTCTAAAGTATATTTTTTTACAAAGTATCTTAAAAGGCATCATATTTTTATGTATACATTTGTATTGTATATGAAAGATTCATGTTTCATTTTTTCATTCATTTCAAGCTAGAAGTTTCAGTTTTCTAAATTGTTTCTTACATTTTTCATATGTATATATATGTATGTGTGTGTGTGTGTGTATATGTGCGTATGTATGTGTATGTGTGTGTATGTGTATATGTATATATATATATGTATATTATCCCTGGGGATAGGGGTGAAAGAATACTTCCCACGTATTCCTCGCGTGTCGTAGAAAGCGACTAGAGGGGACGGGAGCGGGGGCCAGAAATCCTCCCCTCCTTGTATTAACTTTCTAAAATAGGAAACAGAAGAAGGAGTCACGCGGGGAGTGCTCATCCTCCTCGAAGGCTCAGAGTGGGGTGCCTAAATGTGTGTGGATGTAACCAAGATGTGAAAAAAGGAGAGATAGGTAGTATGTTTGAGGAAAGGAACCTGGATGTTTTGGCTCTGAGTGAAACGAAGCTCAAGGGTAAAGGGGAAGAGTGGTTTGGGAATGTCTGGGGAGTAAAGTCAGGGGTTAGTGAGAGGACAAGAGCAAGGGAAGGAGTAGCAATACTCCTGAAACAGGAGTTGTGGGAGTATGTGATAGAATGTAAGAAAGTAAATTCTCGATTAATATGGGTAAAACTGAAAGTTGATGGAGAGAGGTGGGTGATTATTGGTGCATATGCACCCGGGCATGAGAAGAAAGATCATGAGAGGCAAGTGTTTTGGGAGCAGCTGAATGAGTGTGTTAGTGGTTTTGATGCACGAGACCGGGTTATAGTGATGGGTGATTTGAATGCAAAGGTGAGTAATGTGGCAGTTGAGGGAATAATTGGTATACATGGGGTGTTCAGTGTTGTAAATGGAAATGGTGAAGAGCTTGTAGATTTATGTGCTGAAAAAGGACTGATGATTGGGAATACCTGGTTTAAAAAGCGAGATATACATAAGTATACTTATGTAAGTAGGAGAGATGGCCAGAGAGCGTTATTGGATTACGTGTTAATTGACAGGCGTGCGAAAGAGAGACTTTTGGATGTTAATGTGCTGAGAGGTGCAACTGGAGGGATGTCTGATCATTATCTTGTGGAGGCTAAGGTGAAGATTTGTATGGGTTTTCAGAAAAGAAGAGTGAATGTTGGGGTGAAGAGGGTGGTGAGAGTAAGTGAGCTTGGGAAGGAGACCTGTGTGAGGAAGTACCAGGAGAGACTGAGTACAGAATGGAAAAAGGTGAGAACAATGGAAGTAAGGGGAGTGGGGGAGGAATGGGATGTATTTAGGGAATCAGTGATGGATTGCGCAAAAGATGCTTGTGGCATGAGAAGAGTGGGAGGTGGGTTGATTAGAAAGGGTAGTGAGTGGTGGGATGAAGAAGTAAGAGTATTAGTGAAAGAGAAGAGAGAGGCATTTGGACGATTTTTGCAGGGATAAAATGCAATTGAGTGGGAGATGTATAAAAGAAAGAGACAGGAGGTCAAGAGAAAGCTGCAAGAGGTGAAAAAAAGGGCAAATGAGAGTTGGGGTGAGAGAGTATCATTAAATTTTAGGGAGAATAAAAAGATGTTCTGGAAGGAGGTAAATAAAGTGCGTAAGACAAGGGAGCAAATGGGAACTTCAGTGAAGGGCGCAAATGGGGAGGTGATAACAAGTAGTGGTGATGTGAGAAGGAGATGGAGTGAGTATTTTGAAGGTTTGTTGAATGTGTTTGATGATAGAGTGGCAGATATAGGGTGTTTTGGTCGAGGTGGTGTGCAAAGTGATAGGGTTAGGGAAAATGATTTGGTAAACAGAGAAGAGGTAGTGAAAGCTTTGCGGAAGATGAAAGCCGGCAAGGCAGCAGGTTTGGATGGTATTGCAGTGGAATTTATTAAAAAAGGGGGTGACTGTATTGTTGACTGGTTGGTAAGGTTATTTAATGTATGTATGACTCATGGTGAGGTGCCTGAGGATTGGCGGAATGCGTGCATAGTGCCATTGTACAAAGGCAAAGGGGATAAGAGTGAGTGCTCAAATTACAGAGGTATAAGTTTGTTGAGTATTCCTGGTAAATTATATGGGAGTGTGTTGATTGAGAGGGTGAAGGCATGTACAGAGCATCAGATTGGGGAAGAGCAGTGTGGTTTCAGAAGTGGTAGAGGATGTGTGGATCAGGTGTTTGCTTTGAAGAATGTATGTGAGAAATACTTAGAAAAGCAAATGGATTTGTATGTAGCATTTATGGATCTGGAGAAGGCATATGATAGAGTTGATAGAGATGCTCTGTGGAAGGTATTAAGAATATATGGTGTGGGAGGAAAGTTGTTAGAAGCAGTTAAAAGTTTTTATCGAGGATGTAAGGCATGTGTACGTGTAGGAAGAGAGGAAAGTGATTGGATCTCAGTGAATGTAGGTTTGCGGCAGGGGTGTGTGATGTCTCCATGGTTGTTTAATTTGTTTATGGATGGGGTTGTTAGGGAGGTGAATGCAAGAGTTTTGGAAAGAGGGGCAAGTATGAAGTCTGTTGGGGATGAGAGAGCTTGGGAAGTGAGTCAGTTGTTGTTCGCTGATGATACAGCGCTGGTGGCTGATTCATGTGAGAAACTGCAAAAGCTGGTGACTGAGTTTGGTAAAGTGTGTGGAAGAAGAAAGTTAAGAGTAAATGTGAATAAGAGCAAGGTTATTAGGTACAGTAAGGTTGAGGGTCAAGTCAATTGGGAGGTGAGTTTGAATGGAGAAAAACTGGAGGAAGTGAAGTGTTTTAGATATCTGGGAGTGGATCTGGCAGCGGATGGAACCATGGAAGCGGAAGTGGATCATAGGGTGGGGGAGGGGGCGAAAATTCTGGGGGCCTTGAAGAATGTGTGGAAGTCGAGAACATTATCTCGGAAAGCAAAAATGGGTATGTTTGAAGGAATAGTGGTTCCAACAATGTTGTATGGTTGCGAGGCGTGGGCTATGGATAGAGTTGTGCGCAGGAGGATGGATGTGCTGGAAACGAGATGTTTGAGGACAATGTGTGGTGTGAGGTGGTTTGATCGAGTGAGTAACATAAGGGTAAGAGAGATGTGTGGAAATAAAAAGAGCGTGGTTGAGAGAGCAGAAGAGGGTGTTTTGAAGTGGTTTGGGCACATGGAGAGAATGAGTGAGGAAAGATTGACCAAGAGGATATATGTGTCGGAGGTGGAGGGAACGAGGAGAAGTGGGAGACCAAATTGGAGGTGGAAAGATATGGTGAAAAAGTTTTTGTGTGATCGGGGCCTGAACATGCAGGAGGGTGAAAGGAGGGCAAGGAATAGAGTGAATTGGATCGATGTGGTATACCGGGGTTGACGTGCTGTCAGTGGATTGAATCAGGGCATGTGAATCGCCTGGGGTGAACCATGGAAAGCTGTGTAGGTATGTATATTTGCGTGTGTGGACGTATGTATATACATGTGTATGGGGGTGGGTTGGACCATTTCTTTCGTCTGTTTCCTTGCGCTACCTCGCAAACGCGGGAGACAGCGACAAAGCAAAAAAAGAACGAAAAAAAAAAAAAAATATATATATATATATATATATATATATATATATATATATATATATATATATATATATATATATATATATATATATATATATATATATATATATATATATATAAATATCGGCAAATGTGAAGGTATAAAGACGATTCAGAGAAAATAACCCGAAACCTTCTATTTAACTAATGAGGCGCAAATAATGTAGGTCGTGGCCCTGAAGCTAAATATTTATCAATGCTCTTCTCAAGCGCATCTATTCTATTTATGGTCAATCACTCCACATATTAACAATCCTGTTGAAGAAAAAGAGCTTCACTTATTCGGGGTAAAACGTTTGTATCCATTACTAATCGTGAAATCAAACGAATCAAGTCTTAAGTAACTTGCTGGTTGAGTATTATGAAAGCCTTTGATTATTTTGAATGTTTGGATTAGGTCCTCTTTTGACTTTCCTCTCTCTAAACTTAACAGTTTCAGTGATTTACTAAGTTCTTATAGGGTTAGTTCCTTAGTCTAGAACCTTCTCGGGAGCTCGACTCTATACTGTCTCCATTCTGTCTCTGTAATTATTTTAGGTAGGATGACCAATATTGAGCAAAATGTTCGAGATGAGGACGAACTAATAAACTGTAAACAGTAAGGATGATTTCCCTAGTCTTAAATTCGAAGGCCCTTTCTCTGAACTGAAGAATTTTGATCGCTTTTATCACTGCTTCTGTGCACTTCTTACTTGTTATAAGGTCACTAAAGACTACCAAGCCCAAGTGCTTTTCTTCCTTTTACCATCTGCAGTTCACCAAAATTGTCAATGCAGCTTACTTTTCCGTTTTTATTACCGATATGTAAACCTTTGCACTAATGTATTTCAAAGTTCATTTGCCACCTCCGACTCCACTCCATCTGTTTGTCTGTGTCAGTCTAAAGCTGCAGACGTTCATGTTCATGTGTAGATCTATATCCCAGATAAGTATCATTTATCATCTTAAAACTACACAAATCATAGTACCCAATTCAACCATCATATGTACGGCTGCATGTATGCACATATGAACTGACCTCATTAACTGACATCATAATGCTGTCCAGCTGAGGCTTGTATGGGGCGTCGTGGGGGATGGGCCAGGCAGAGGCACCTGGAATGATACTTTCCCGACCGTAATAGAGCGGACTGCTACCGTCCGTCCGTGTGAAGGCTTCAGCAATCCAGTGGTTCAACACAAGACGCTCATCTAAGTGAGCTTGTCTGAAAAACTTTCGAATATGACTGAAAAGAAATAATGATTTTACTGTTTACCTGACACTGCTTCAGCTCTCTCTTACATCGTCAGTCGCTTCTCGATCTACCCTCCTCACACCACATAGTGTCCTCAAGCATTTCATTCCCAACACTTCCACCATCTCCCATTCGTTTGTTTTGAGGGTCCACGACTCTCGTCCATATGACAGCGTCGAGATTATTATTCCTCTTTTTTCTCATCTTAGCCGTTGTAGACAATGACCATACAAACTCTTAAGTGCATGTAGGACCTCCGCGACCACCCCATCCTTTGACTCACTTCAGCTTCCAAGATTCCGCCTTCTGTCATGTCTATTACCACGTACCTAAGTCATTCAGTTTCCTCAAATTCGTCCCCCATTAAAAGTTACGAATCATTATTTCCCATCCTCCTCCTGCACTTTATTACCTTACTTATGTTCACATTTACACTCAGCATTCTCTCTTCACATACTCCCTCTGACTTTGTCACCAGCAGTTGTTATTCATCAAAATAACTTATGGTACGAGAAAGATTCATAAAGATAAAGCCAGTATATTTCAGTCACATATCATCAGACTTACAACTCACCTCTTGACAGTCGCCTCTTGCAGTCCCTCAACGATTGACGGACCCATATACATGATATCAGCTAACCTCCGCAGGGCACTTGAGCCAGACTCCCTAAACTGTTTCTGCCAGTCTTTTCCAATTGGGATCGCTGTAACCCTGTAGATGTTAGGAACTGTTAGTATTTTGGCTTTCTGACAGTGTTACACGTAGACATGTTTCACTTAATCATACAGCCTCAGGACCCCTAGTGTGCTAGAGGTCCTGCAGCAAGGCTGCACTCTGATCAGGAACAGAAAGATGATAGGCTTATTTGGACGCAGTTATACTTCTTTTCGTCTATTGACAGTGATACAAAATCACCGGTGACTTTTCACTTGCAGTGTAACTATGTGTAGGTAGAGCACAGTAGGTAATGCTTATTTTCCTTTATGGAAAAATGAGTCTCATATATGGTCCTTACATGTCAACATAATTGACGACTTCCTCCAGTGTCTCAGGTCGTGGTGGGTACTTGGGCAGTGTGAGGGCGGCGGTGAGGTTGCCACGGTAGACCGTCCCGATGATGAAGGCGAACACCAGCCAGGCTGCCACCAGCACCCGGCTCGAGCTACCGGTAGGTAGTGACTTGGACAGATTTTGACCAAGAAACGTCCCGAAAATCTCCTGTGATATGGCCCCGATTCCTCTGCTCCCACGATTATTTCCATGTGTGTCTTGTTCCTCTATATCCCTCCGCAGGTGGTCATCTTGACGTCTCCACATATATTTCGTGGTTGTCTATGCAGTAAAAAACAATTTAAATCATAATAAATGAGAGTTGAATGATGATTCAAACTCCAGAAAAGTATGAATATCCTAATTCACGTCAACAACGTATTCGACACTATGCTCCAGCACATCTTCAACCCAAAAGATATTCGACAACACCCTACACATTTATGACAAAAGAAAATGCTAAGTCAGATTCATCTCTGGCCGTTAAGTAAGTGTCATTCGCGGAGATTTAAGCTGCAAAATCCTCGAGCTCTAACGTGGAGTTGCCCAGAAAGCAGTTCTTCCACCATTCCCTCTTCAGTCTCCTGCATGACCTCCCATCGCCTTATATAGTTCACAGTGTGAAAGTCCTTTCATTCACAGATAATCTCAGAATCTCACCGCAGCTTTCTTTCACCACTCAAGCAACAACAGACATACAACACTTTATCACGCAAGAATGATAATCTTTCACTCAAAACAAAATGTGTGCGTCTCCACAGAAATCCACCGTCACCCTTTCAACCTCCGGCAGACTTGGATCAAGCCCGCTCTCTTCCATCACCCTGAATGCTCAACCACTGCCATGAAACAATACATTATACTTGTTGGTTATCACATTCAACATTATATGATCTTGCCAGGTATCACATACAACATACACATGATATTGATTTCCCATACAATAACCTTGCTAGGTATCATATGCGACATACATATGATATTTACTGCCCCACTCAATAACTTTCCAATGCATCACATACTGCATACACAAAACATTTACTGCCCACACATTAAACATCAGCACATAGGCCATAAAGTAATCAAATGCCCTCAGAGCACTTACCGGTACCAGATATGGATAAGAAAAAGAACCCCAAACTATCCTTACCAAATAACTTATCCCCTCCACCCTGGTCATCCACTCTGTCAAAAGTAAATATAACAGAACTGAAGTCACAAGGCACTCAGAATAGTTTTGGTCCGCTGGACAATCAAAAATTACCATCTGCACAGTGACAAAAACACTTCAAGTGCACTCTCATATCAATACGTTCAGCATTCAGTTCCTTATAATAATCCTTTTACACAAACCACTAACCCCAGGTAGAAATGAAAAGTTTACTCCTGTTCCACATTCTGCACGTATTACTCACAGATCCACCCTCTTCTAACAAGCATGATTTTAGCAAAACATAAGAACAATATAATAGCCCAGCAAGCACCAAAAACCTCCCTCCCAACCAAATCTCACACTGCAAACTATCAGAATTATATCCCTCTGAAACTACACTCCCCAAGCATGTACAAGTTATGCTTTCTCATCTTCGCCTTGTGCACCACCCAACTCTCCATAAATACAAACAGTGATCCAACACATCATGAGAAGCCCTCATCCCTATAAAGCATATTCCATGCTGAAGCCTGTTTTTTGAGCCCTACTGAAGCCCAAAAGAAGAGAAACAGGTTAAGAATGACTCCTTCAGAGTAGGAAGATCCTTCTACTTACGGCGATACAGCCTCGTTGAAGGCGACTTCTGTAGACCTGGTTGATGGGAGGAATTTTCGTAAACAAAAGGCAAGATATTATAAACGATATGAAGAGATGTGAATTCTGTAAGAGAATATACAGCTTCAAATGAAACAGCATGACATATGTTATATACGAGTATGAGACTAGTAAATAATCGAATTAAAATGTAATGGAGAGGTTATGAAGATATATCAGGAGAGTAGAAATCTAGTTCACGGTAATACTAATGATAATGGAATTAAGATACCAGAGAGTTGATTTCATGAACTGAAATATGATGTTAGTGATACAGGAGCTAATACCTGCCGGCAGGTAGTAAAGTAAAAGAATTTTGAATATGAATGAAATACATGTATGTGTGTGTGTGTGTGTGTGTGTGTGTGTCTATGTCTGTGTCTGTGTGTGTTCAAAATGTGCCTTTCTGTGCTCTAGCGTGTTTACCTGTATATATTAGTTAGTGGACATATGTTTTCATAGATGTTTTCTACATGCTATACAACTTAAGTAATATCGTATATCTATCAGGATAAATTCAATTTTGGAAAAAGGGAACACATCACTTGAAATAATGCAATCATTTGTAAGAATCAGCAGAAAAGATTATTTACATTTAATCAATTGATTTGCCATAATTTTCTTCACTGATTTGTCATACATCGTATTCACTGATTTGTCATAGAATTAAGAAAAATTCTGAGAGGTGAATTGATGATGTGAAAAATATCTGCCAAGACGTCTAAAAGTCTTGTTTTCTCAGACCATTACCATATACATGATGCCAGGCATCACCAGCAGCGCCGCCAGAGTGGAGGCCCACACCTCGTCAGCCAAGGGGTAGTACAGACTCTGCCACTGAGGCTTGAGCTGTGGCTTAGCCAACCCGAAGCCAAAGGAGACGAAAGTGTAAGGATAAGAGTAGTCGTACCGTTCCATGCGGGTATATAGCATCAGGTGGAACACTACCAACATGAATGACTTCCTCTCTACCACCCGGTCCGCAGCCTGCAAGTGAAGTAAGTTGGCAATACAGTGATCATGGCAATGTATGTGGATTTTCCTGAGATAATATAACTAAAACATCTGAATTCAAGCAGAAACAAATCACTGAGTCCTAATAAAGGGAACAGAAGCTGCTTATGGATTAATATGGTAGTAGTAGAAAAACACACAGATGATTTCATAGCGGCAGACTGTAAATTTATATCATAGGTAAGGAGGTGCATAAACTGACAGTCTTGGATTTGAAGCGAAGTATTTATCAAGTCTATACTTAAATGCATCTACGGTACTCTTTCAACTACTCTGACTAGTAAATCATTCCATATGCTGTGTAGCATTTATTAGCACAAGATCTAAATACAGATAATTGAAAATAGAAATAGAGATTGGGGAGAAAGAATACTTCCCAAGCATTCCGCACGTGTCGTGGAAGGCGACTTAAAGGGGACGGCAGCGGGGAGCTAGGAACCCTCAACTCCTTGTATTTTACCTTTATAAACGGGGAAACAGAAGAAGCAGTCACGCGGGGAGTGCTCATCGTCCTCAAAGGCTCAGATTGGGGTGTCTAAAAGTATGAGGATATAACTAAGATGAGAAAAATAGGAGAGATAGGTAGTATATTTGAGAAAAAGAACCTGGACGTTTTGGCTCTGAGTGAAACGAAGCTCAAGGGTAAAAGGGAAGAGTGGTTTGGGAATTTCTTGGGAATAAAGTCGGGGTTAGTGAAAGGACAAGAGCAAGGGAAGGAGTAGCACTACTCCTGAAACAGGAGTAGTGGGAGTATGTGATAGAGTGCAAGAAAGTAGATTCTAGATTGATATGGGTAAAACTGAAAGTTGATGGAGAGAGATGGGTGATTATTGGTGCATATGCACCTGGGCATGAGAAGAAAGATCATGAGAGGCAAGTGTTTTGGGAGCAGCTGAGTGAGTGTGTTAGTAGTTTTCATGCAAGAGACCGGGCTATAGTGATGGGTGGTTTGAATACAAAGGTGAGTAATGTGGCAGTTGAGGGAATTATTGGTGTACATGGGGTATTCAGTGTAGTAAATGGAAATGTTGAAGAGCTTGTAGATTTATGTGCTAAAAAATGACTGGTGATTGGGAATACCTGGTTTAAAAAGGAGATATACATAATTATACGTATGTAAGTAGGAGAGATGGGCAGAGAGAATTATTGGATTACGTGTTAATTGATAGGCGCGCGAGAGACTTTTGGATGTTAATGTACTGAGAGGTGCAACTGTATGGATGTCTGATCATTATCTTGTGGAGGCGAAAGTGAAGATTTGTATGGGTTTTCAGAAAAGAAGAATGTTGGGGTGAAGAGAGTGGTGAGAGTAAGTGAGCTTGGGAAGGAGATATGTGTGAGGAAGTACTAGCAAAGACTGAGTACAGAATGGAAAAAGGAGAGAACAAAAGACGTAAGGGGAGAGGGAGAAGAATGGGATGTATTTAGGGAAGCAGTGATGGCTTGTGCAAAAGATGCTTGTGGCATGAGAAGCGTTGGAGGTGAGTAGATTAGAAAGGGTGGTGAGTGGTGGGATGAAGAAGTAAGATTATTAATGAAAAAGAAGAGAGAGGCATTTGGACAATATTTGCAGAGAAATGATACAAATGAGTGGGCGATGTATAAAAGAAAGAGGCAGGAGGTCAAGAGAAAGGTGCAAGAGGCCAAAAAGGAGGCAAATAAGAGTTGGGGAGAGAAAGTATCATAAAATTTTAGGGGGAATAAAAAGATGCTTTGGAAGGAGGTAAATAAAGTGCGTAAGACAAGGGAGCCAATGCTAACTTCAGTGAAGGGGGTAAATGGGGAGATGATAATAAGTAGTGGTGATGTGAGAAGATGGAGTGAGTATTTTGAAGGTTTTTTGAATGTGTTTGATGATAGAGTGGCGGATATAGGGTGTTTTGGTAGAGGTGGTGTGCAAAGTGAAAGGGTTAGGGAAAACGATTTGGTAAACTGAGAAAAGGTAGTAAAAGCTTTGCGGAAGATGAAAGCCGGCAAGGCAGCGGGTTTGGATGGTATTGCAGTGGAATTTATTAAAAAAGACGGTGACTGTATTGTTGACTGGTTGGTAAGGTTATTTAATGTATGAATGACTCATGGTGAGGTCCCTGAGGACTGGCGGAATGCTTGCATAGTGCCATTCTACAAAGGCATAGGGGATAAGAGTGAGTGCTCAAATTACAGAGGTATAAGTTTGTTGAGTATTCCTGGGAAACTATGTGGGAGGGTATTGATTGAGAGGGTGAAGGCATGTACGGAGCATCAAATTGGGGAAGAGCAGTGTGGTTTCAGAAGTAGTAGAGGATGTGTGGATCAGGTGTTTGCTTTGAAGAATGTATGTGATAAATACTTAGAAAAGCAAATGGATTTGTATGTAGCATTTATGGATCTGGAGAAGGCATTTGATAGAGTTGATAAGAGATGCTCTGTGGAAGGTATTAAGAAAATATGTTACGGGAGGTAAGTTTTTAGAACCAGTGAAAAGTTTTTATCGAGGATGTAAGGCATGTGTACGTGTAGGAATAGAGGAAGAGATTGGTTCTCAGTGAATGTTGGTTTGCGGCAGGGGTGTGTGATGTCTCCATGGTTGTTTAATTTAAATTGTTTATGGATGGGGTTGTTAGGGAGGTGAATGCAAGAATTTTGCAAAGAGAGGCAAGTATGCAGTCTGTTGTGGAAGAGAGAGCGTGGGAAGTGAGTCAGTTGTAGTTTGCTGATGATACATCGCCGGTGGCTGATTCGGGTGAGAAACTGCAGAAGCTGGTGACTGAGTTTGGTAAAGTGTGTGAAAGAGGAAAGGTGAGAGTGAATGCGAATAAGAGCAAGGTTATTAGGTACAATAGGGTTGAGGGACAAGTCAACTGGGAGGTAAGTTTGAATGGAGAAAATCTGGAGTAAGTGAAGTGTTTCAGATATCTGGGAGTGGATTTGGCAGCGGATGGGACCATGGAAGCGGAAGTGAATCATGGGGTGGGGGAGGGGGCGAACGTTCTGGGGGCGTTGAAAAATGTGTGGAAGTCGAGAACGTTATCTTGGAAATTAAAAATGGGTATGTTTGAAGAAATAGTGGTTCCAACAATGTTTTATGGTTGCGAGTCGTGAGCTATAGATAGAGTTGTGCGGAGGAGGATGGATGTGCTGAAAATGAGATGTTTGAGGACAATGTGTGATGTGAGGTGGTTTGATCGAGTAAGTAGTGAAAGGGTAAGAGAGATGTTTGGCGATATACAGTGTGCGGTTGAGAGAGCAGAAGAGGGTGTTTTGAAATTGTTTGGTCACATGGAGAGAATGAGTAAGGAACGATTGACAAAGAGAATATTTGTGTCAGAGGTATGTACATGTTTATGTGTGTGGTTGCTCACCATTGTGAGACGAAGGGTATTCGAGTACTTAGTATTTCGAATAGTTGTTTCCTATTATACAGTCCCTTAGCCTAGCGGTTAGCATGCCTGCCTCTTGCACAAGGGGTCCCAGGTTCGATCCTGGCTGATGGAGCTTTGTATGTTCTATGAAGGTGCGCGTTCATATACACTTTATTCGTATACATATATATACACACACAGACATATACATATATACACATGTACATAATTCACACTGTCTGCCTTTATTCATTCCCATCGCCACCCACATATATATATATATATATATATAGGTATTCATTATACTTTGTCGCTGTCTCCCGTGTTAGCGCGGTAGCGCAAGGAAACAGAAAACAATGGCCATACCCAACCACATACACATGTATATATATACACGTCCACACGCGCACATATGCATATCCATACATTTCAACGTATACATATATATACATACACAGAAATATACATATATGCACATGTACATAATTCATACTTGCTGCCTATATTCATTCTCGTAGCCATTCCGCCGCATATGAAATGACAACCCCCTCCCCCGCATGCGCACGAGGTAGCGCTAGGAAAAGACAGCAAAGGTCACATTCGTTCACACTCAGTCTTTAGCTGTCATGTATAATGCACCGAAACCAAAGCTCCCTTTGGACATCCAGGCCCCGCAAAACTTTCCATGGTTGTCCCCAGACGCTTCACATGCACGTCGACCCCTGTAAACCACATCGTTCCGATTCACACCATTCCTTGTACGCCTTTCACCCTCCTGCATGTTCAGGCCCCGATAGCTCAAAAAGTTTTTCACTCCATCTTTTCACCTCTAATTTGGTCTCCCACTTCTCGTTCCCTCCACCTCTGACACATATATCCTCTTTGTCAATCGTTCCTCACTCATCATCTCCATGTGACCAAACCATTTCAAAACACTCTCTTCTGCTCTCTCAACCACACTCTAATTATTACCATACATCTCTCTTACCTTTTCATTGCTTACTCGATCAAACCACCTCGCACCACATATTGTCCTCAAACATCTCATTTCCAACACATCCACCCTCCTCCGAACAACTCTATCCATAGCCCACGCCTCGCAACCATATAACATTGTTGGAACCACTATTCCCTCAAACATATCCATTTTTGCTTTACGATTTAATGTTCTCGCCTTCCACACATTTTTCAACGCTTCCAGAACTGTCGCCCCCATCCCCACGGTGACCCACTTCCGCTTCCATGGTTCCATCCGCTGCCAAATCCACTCCCAGATATCTAAAACACTATACTTCCTTCAGTGTTTCTCCATTCAATCTTACCTCCCAATTGACTTGTCCCTCAACCCTACTGTACCTAATAACCTTGATCTTATTCACATTTACTCTCAGCTTTCTTCTTTCACACACTTTACCAATCTCAGTCACCGGCTTCTGCAGTTTCTCACCCGAATCAGCCACCAGCGCTGTATAATAAGCGAAAAAAAACTTATTTACTTCCCAAGCTCTCTCATCGACAACAGACTGCATACTTGCCCTCCAAAACTCTTGCCTTTACCTCCCTAACAACCCCATCCATAAACATATCAACCAACCATGGAGACATCATGCACCCCTGCTGCAGACTAACATTCGCTGGAACCAATCACTTTCCTCTCTTTCTAATCGTGCAGATGCCTTAACTCCTGGATAAAAAATGTTCACTACTTCTAACAACTTGCCACCCACACCATATATTCTTAATACCTTCCACAGAGCATCTCTATCAACTCTATCATATCATATGCCTTCTATCATATCATATGCCTTCTATCATATCATATGCCTTCTCCAGATCCATAAATGCTACATACAAATCCATTTGCTTTTCTAAGTATTTCTCACATACATTCTTCAAAGCAAACACCTGATCCACACATCCTCTACCACTTCTAAAACCACACTGCTCTCCCCGAATCTGATGCTCTGTATATGCCTTCACCCTCTCAATCAATACCCTCCCATATGATTTCCCAGGAATACTCGACAAACTTACACCTCTGTAATTTGAGCACTCATCTTTATTCCCTTTGCCTTTGTACAATGGCATTATGCATGCATTCCGCCAACTCTAAGGCACCTCACCATTAGTCATACATACATTGAATATCCTTACCAACCAGTCAACAACGCAGTCACCCTCTTATCTAAACAATTCCACTGGAGTAGCATCCAAACCCGCTACCTAGCTGGTTTTCATCTTCCGCAAAGCTATCACTGCATCTTCTCTGTTTACCAGATCATTCTCCCCAACCCTCTCAATTTGCACACAACCTCGACCAAATCACCATATATCTGCCACTCTATCATCTAACAAAGACAAAAAATCTTCAAAATATTGCCTTCATCTCCTTTTCACATCATCACTACTTGTTATCACCTCCCCATTTGCCATTTGCCCCCTTCACGGATGTTCCCATTTGTTCTCTTGTCTTATACACTTTATTTACCTCCTTCAAAAAATCTTTCTATCCTCCCTAAAATTTAATGATACTCTCTCACGCAAACTCTCATTTGCCCTCTTTTTTTCCTCTTGCACCTTTCTCTTGACCTCCTGCCTCTTTCTTATATATATCTCCGAGTCATTTGCACTATTTCCCTGCAAAACCCGTCCAAATGCCTCTCTTCTCTCTCACTAATAATGTTACTTCTTCATGCCACCACTCACTGCCCTTTCTAATCTGCCCACTTCCCACACTTCTCATGCCACAAGCACCTTTGCGGAAGCCATCACTGCTTCCCTAAATAAATACCATTCCTCCCAAACTCCCCTTACGTCCTTTGCTTTCACCTTTTTCCATTCTGCACACAGTCTCTCCTGGCACTTCCTCACACAAGTCGCCTTCCCAAGCTCACTTCTCTCACCACTATCTTCACCCAAATATTCTCTTTTCTTTTCTAAAAGACCTCTACAAATATTCACCTTCGCCTTCACAAGATAATGATCAGACATCCTCCAGTTGCAATTATATGCACATTTACATCCAAAAGTCTCCCTTTCACGCGCCTATCAATTAACACGTAATCCAGTAACGCTCTCTGTCCATCTCTCCTACTTACGTATACTTATGTATATCTCTCTTTTTAAACTAGGTATTCCCAATCGCCAGTCCTTTTTCAACACACATATCTACAAGCTCTTCACCATTTCCATCTACAACAATGAACGTCCCATGTACACTAATTATTACCTCAACTGCCACATTACTCACCTTTGCATTCAAGTCACCCATCACTATAACCAGGTCTCGTGCATGAAAACTATTCAAACTCACTCAGCTGCTACCAAATCACTTGCCTCTATTGATCTTTCTTCTCATGCTCAGGTGCATATGCACCGACAATCACCCATCTCTCTCCATACACTTTCAGTTTTACCCATATGAATCTAGACGTTACTTTCTTACACTCTATTACATACTCCCTAAACTCCTGTTTCAGGAGTAGTGCTATTCCTTCCCTTGTCCTCTCACCAACCGCTCACTTTACTCTCAAACCATTCCCGAAGCACTCTTCCCTTTTTTCCTTCAGCTTTGTTTCATTCAGAACAAAACCATCCACGTTACTTTCCTCAAACTTACCGCCTATCTCTACTTTTTTCTTCTCTTCGTTACCTTCGCATACATATAAACACCTTAATCTCAGCCTTCGAGGAGAATAAGCACTTCCCGCATGACTCCTTCTTCTCTTTCCCCTTTTAAAAAGTTAAAATTCAAGGAGGGGAAGGTTTCCAGCGCAACGCTTGCGTTCCCTTTAGTCACCTTTTAAGGCACGCAAGGAATACGGTGGAAGTATTATTTTTACGCTATATATACATATATATATATATTTTTTTCGTACTATTCGCCATTTCCCGCATTAGCGAGGTAGCGCTATGAACAGAGGACTGGGCCTTAGAGGGAATATCCTCACCTGGCCCCCTTCTCTGTTCCTTCTTTTGGAAAAAAAAAAAAAAAAAAAATGACATTTTATTAATTTAACTTTTTTTTTTTTTACATATATATATATATATATATATATATATATATATATATATATATATATATATATATATATATATATATATATATATATATATATATATATATATATATATATATATATATATATATATATATATATATATATATACCTACACAGCTTTCCATGGTTTACCCCAGACGCTTCACATGCCTTGATTCAATCCACTGACAGCACGTGTAGGTATGTATATTTGCGTGGTTAGACGTATGTATATACATGTGTATGGAGGTGGGTTGGGCCATTTCTTTCGTCTGTTTCCTTGCGCTACCTCGCAAAAGCGGGAGACAGCGACAAAGCAAAAAGAAAAAAAAAAATATATATATATATATATATATATATATATATATATATATATATATATATATATATATATATATATATATATATATATATATATATATATATATATATATATATATATTATCCCTGGGGATAGGGGATTAAGAATACTTCCCACGTATTCCCTGCGTGTCGTAGAAGGCGACTAAAAGGGGAGGGAGCGGGGGGCTGGAAATCCTCCCCTCTCGTTTTTTATTAATTTTCCAAAAGTAGGAACAGAGAATTGGGCCAGGTGAGGGTATTCCCTCAAAGGCCCAGTCCTCTGTTCTTAATGCTACCTCGCTAACGCGGGAAATGGCGAATAGTTTAAAAGAAAAAAAAAAAAATATATATATATATATATATATATATATATATATATATATATATATATATATATATATATATATATATATATATATATATATATATATATATATATATATATATATATATATATATATAAGAAAGAGACAGGAGGTCAAGAGAAAGGTGCAAAAGGTGAAAAAAAGGGCAAATGAGAGTTGGGGTGAGAGAGTATCATTAAATTTTAGGGAGAATAAAAAGATGTTCTGGAAGGAGGTAAATAAAGTGCGTAAGACAAGGGAGCAAATGGGAACTTCAGTGAAGGGCGCAAATGGGGAGGTGATAACAAGTAGTGGTGATGTGAGAAGGAGATGGAGTGAGTATTTTGAAGGTTTGTTGAATGTGGTGTGCAAAGTGAGAGGGTTAGGGAAATGATTTGGTAAACAGAGAAGAGGTAGTAAAAGCTTTGCGGAAGATGAAAGCCGGCAAGGCAGCAGGTTTGGATGGTATTGCAGTGGAATTTATTAAAAAAGGGGGTGACTGTAATGTTGACTGGTTGGTAAGGTTATTTAATGTATGTATGACTCACGGTGAGGTGCCTGAGGATTGGCGGAATGCGTGCATAGTGCCATTGTACAAAGGCAAAGGGGATAAGAGTGAATGCTCAAATTACAGAGGTATAAGTTTGTTGAGTATTCCTGGTAAATTATATGGGAGGGTATTGATTGAGAGGGTGAAGGCATGTACAGAGCATCAGATTGGGGAAGAGCAGTGTGGTTTCAGAAGTGGTAGAGGATGTGTGGATCAGGTGTTTGCTTTGAAGATTGTATGTGAGAAATACTTAGAAAAGCAAATGGATTTGTATGTAGCATTTATGGATCTGGAGAAGGCATATGATAGAGTTGATAGAGATGCTCTGTGGAAGGTATTAAGAATATATGGTGTGGGAGGCAAGTTGTTAGAAGCAGTGAAAAGTTCTTATCGAGGATGTAAGGCATGTGTACGTGTAGGAAGAGAGGAAAGTGATTGGTTCTCAGGGAATGTAGGTTTACGGCAGGGGTGTGTGATGTCTACATGGTTGTTTAATTTGTTTATGGATGGGGTTGTTAGGGAGGTGAATGCAAGAGTTTTGGAAAGAGGGGCAAGTATGAAGTCTCTTAGGGAAGAGAAAGCTTGGGAAGTGAGTCAGTTGTTGTTCGCTGATGATACAGCGCTGGTGGCTGATTCGCGTGAGAAACTACATAAGCTGGTGACTGAGTTTGGTAAAGTGTGTGAAAGAAGAAAGTTAAGAGTAAATGTGAATAAGAGCAAGGTTATTAGGTACAGTTGGGTTGAGGGTCAAGTCAATTGGGAGGTGAGTTTGAATGGAGAAAAACTGGAGGAAGTGAAGTGTTTTAGATATCTGGGAGTGGATCTGGCAGCGGATGGAAACATGGAAGCGGAAGTGGATCATAGGGTGGGGGAGGGGGCGACAATTCTGGGAGCCTTGAAGAATGTGTGGAAGTCGAGAACATTATCTCGGAAAGCAAAAATGGGTATGTTTGAAGGAATAGTGATTCCAACAATGTTGTATGGTTGCGAGGCGTGGGCTATGGATAGAGTTGTACGCAGGAGGATGGATGTGCTGGAAATGAGATGTTTGAGGACAATGTGTGGTGTGAGGTGGTTTGATCGAGTAAGTAACGTAAGGGTAAGAGAGATGTGTGGAAATAAAAAGAGCGTGGTTTAGAGAGCAGAAGAGGGTGTTTTGAAATGGTTTGGGCACATGGAGAGAATGAGTGAGGAAAGATTGACCAAGAGGATATATGTGTCGGAGGTGGAGGGAACGAGGAGAAGAGGGAGACCAAATTGTAGGTGGAAAGATGGAGTGAAAAAGATTTTTTGTGATCGGGGCCTGAACATGCAGGAGGGTGAAAGGAGGGCAAGGAAGAGAGTGAATTGGAGCGATGTGGTATACCGGGGTTGACGTGCTGTCAGTGGATTGAATCGGAGCATGTGAAGCGTCTGGGGTAAACCATGGAAAGCTGTGTAGGTATGTATATTTTGCTGTATGGACGTATGTATATACATGTGTATGGGGGTGGGTTGGGCCATTTATTTCGTCTGTTTCCTTGCGCTACCTCGCAAACGCGGGAGACAGCGACAAAGCAAAAAAAAAAAAAGAAAAAAGATATATATATATATATATATACATATATATATATATATATATATACATATATATATTTATAAATATATATATATATATATATATATATATATATATATATATATATATATATATATATATATATATATATATATATATATATATATATATATATATATATATATATATATATATATATATATATATATGTAGATATATATACATATATATATATATATATATATATATATATATATATATATATATATATATATATATATATATATATATATATATATATATATATTATTATTATTATTATTATTATATTACTATACTTTCTCGCTGTCTCCCGCGTTTGCGAGCTAGCGCAAGGAAACAGACGAAAGAAATGGCCCGACCCCCCCCCCCCCATACACATGTATATACATACGTCCACACACGCAAATATACATACCTACACAGCTTTCCATGGTTTACCCGAGACGCTTCACATGCCTTGATTCAATCCACGGGCAGCACGTCAACCCCGGTATACCATATCGCTCCAATTCACTCTATTCCTTGCCCTCTTTTCACCCTCCTGCATGTTCAGGCCCCGATCACACAAAATCTTTTTCACTACATCTTTCCACCTCCAATATATATATATATATATATATATATATATATATATATATGTATATATATATATATATATATATATATATATATATATATATATATATATATATATATATATATATATATATTATTATACTTTGTCGCTTTCTCCCGCGTTTGCGAGGTAGCGCAAGGAAACAGACGAAAGAAAAGTCCCAGCCCCCACCCATACACATGTATATACATACGTCCACACACGCAAATATACATACC
This sequence comes from Panulirus ornatus, assembly GCF_036320965.1. NCBI lineage: Eukaryota > Metazoa > Arthropoda > Malacostraca > Decapoda > Palinuridae > Panulirus > Panulirus ornatus. The sequence goes on from NC_092239.1 coordinate 49,816,945, forward strand.
TACACAGCTCTCCATGGTTTACCCCAGACGCTTCACATGCCCTGATTCAATCCACTGACAGCACGTCAACCCCGGTATACCACATCGATCCAATTCACTCTATTCCTTGCCCTCCTTTCACCCTCCTGCATGTTCAGGCCCCGATCAAACAAAATCTTTTTCACTACATCTTTCCACCTCCAATTTAGTCTCCCTCTTCTCCTCGTTCCCTCCACCTCCGACACATATATCGTCTTGGTCAATCTTTCCTCACTCATTCTCTCCATGTGCCCAAACCACTTCAAAACACCCTCTTCTGCTCTCTCAACCACGCTCTTTTTATTTCCACACATCTCTCTTACCCTTACGTTACTCACTTGATCAAACCACCTCACACCACACATTGTACTCAAACATCTCATTTCCAACACATCCATCCTCCTGCGCAGAACTCTATCCATAGCCCACGCCTCGCAACCAAACAACATTGTTGGAACCACTATTCCTTCAAACATACCCATTTTTGCTTGCCGAGATAATGTTCTCGACTTCCACACATTCTTCAAGGCCCACAGAATTTTCGCCCCCTCCCCCACCTTATGATCCACTTCCTCTTCCATGGTTCCATCCGCTGCCAGATCCACTCCCAGATATCTAAAACACTTCACTTCCTCCAGTTTTTCTCCATTCAAACTCACCTCCCAATTGACTTGACCCTCAGCCCTACTGTACCTAATAACCTTGCTCTTATTCACATTTACTCTTAACTTTCTTCTTCCACACACTTTACCAAACTCAGTCACCAGCTTCTGCAGTTTCTCACATGAATCACCCACCAGCGCTGTATCATCAGCGAACAACAATTGACTCACTTCCCAAGCTCTCTCATCCCCAACAGACTTCATACTTGCCCCTCTTTCCAAAACTCTTGCATTTACCTCCCTAACAACCCCATCCATAAACAAATTAAACAACCATGGAGACATCACACACCCCTGCCGCAAACCTACATTCACTGAGAACCAATCACTTTCCTCTCTTCCTACACGTACACATGCCTTACATCCTCGATAAAAACTTTTTACTGCTTCTAACAACTTGCCTCCCACAACATATATTCTTAATACCTTCCACAGATATTCTGGAAGGAGGTAAATAAAGTGCGTAAGACAAAGGAGCAAATGGGAACTTCAGTGAAGGGAGCAAATGGGGAGGTGATAACAAGTAGTGGTGATGGAGATGGAATGGGTATTTTGAACGTTTGTTGAATGTGTTTGATGATAGAGTGGCAGGTATAGGGTGTTTGGGTCGAGGTGGTGTGCAAAGTGAGAGGGTTAGGGAAAATGATTTGGTAAACAGAGAAGAGGTAGTGAAAGCTTTGTGGAAGATGAAAGCCGGCAAGGCAGCAGGTTTGGATGGTATTGCAGTGGAATTTATTAAAAAAGTGGGTGACTGTATTGTTGACTGGTTGATAAGGTTATTTAATGTATGTATGACTCATGGTGAGGTGCCTAAGGATTGGCGGAATGCGTGCATAGTGCCATTGTACAAAGGCAAAGGGGATAAGAGTGAGTGCTCAAATTACAGAGGTATAAGTTTGTTGAGTATTCCTGGTAAATTATATGGGAGGGTATTGATTGAGAGGGTGAAGGCATGTACAGAGCATCAGATTGGGGAAGAGCAGTGTGGTTTCAGAAGTGGTAGAGGATGTGTGGATCAGGTGTTTGCTTTGAAGAATGTATGTGAGAAATACTTAGAAAAGCAAATGGATTTGTATGTAGCATTTATGGATCTGGAGACGGCATATGATATATATATATATATATATATATATATATATATATATATATATATATATATATATATATATATATTTTGTTTCGTCGCTGTTTCCCGCGTTTCCGAGGTAGCGCAAGGAAACAGACGAAAGAAATGGCCCAACCCTCCCCCATACACATATATATACATAAACGTCCACACACGCAAATATACATACCTACACACCTTTCCATGGTTTACCACAGAAGCTTCATATGCCCTGATTCAATCCACTGACAGCACGTCAACCCCGGTATACCACATCAATCCAATTCACTCTATTCCTTGCCCTCCTTTCACCCTCCTGCATGTTCAGGCCCCGATCACACAAAATCTTTTTCACTCCATCTTTCCACCTCCAATCTGGTCTCCCACTTCTCTTCGTTCCCTCCACCTCCGACACATATATCGTCTTGGTCAATCTTTCCCCACTCATTCTCTCCATGTGCCCAAACCATTTCAAAACACAATCTTCTGCTCTCTCAACCAGGCTCTTTTTATTTCCACATATCTCTCTTACCCTTACATTACTTACTCGATCAAACCACCTCACACCACACATTGTCCTAAAACATCTCATTTCCAGCACATCCACCCTCCTGCGCACAACTCTATCCATAGCCCACGCCTTGCAACCATACAACATTCTTGGAACCACTATTCCTTCAAACATTCCCATTTTTTCTTTCCGAGATAATGTTCTCGACTTCCACACGTTCTTCAAGGCTCCCAGGGTTTTCGCCCCCTCCCCCATACTATGATCCACTTCCGCTTCCATGGTTCCATCCGCTGCCAGATCCACTACTAGATATCTAAAACACTTTACTTCATACAGTTTTTCTCCATTCAAACTTACCTCCCAATTGACTTGACCCTCAACCCTACTGTACCTAATAACCTTGCTCTTATTCACATTTACTCTTAACTTTCTTCTTTCATACACTTTACCAAACTCAGTCACCAGCTTCTGCAGTTTCTCACATGAACCAGCCACCAGCGCTGTATCATCAGCGAACAACAACTGACTCACTTCCCAAGCTCTCTCATCCAGAACAGACTTCATACTTGCCCCTCTTTCCAAAACTCTTGCATTCACCTCCCTACCAACCCCATCCATAAACAAATTAACAACCATGGAGACATCAAACACCCCAGCCGCAAACCTGCATTCACTGAGAAACAATCACTTTCCTCTCTTCCTACACGTACACATGCCTTATATCCTCGATAAAAACTTTTCACTGCTTCTAACAACATACCTCCCACACCATATATTCTTAATGCCTTCCACAGAGCATCTCTATAAACTCTCATATGTCTTCTCCAAATCCATAAATGCTACATACAAATCCATTTGCTTTTCTAAGTATTTCTCATATACATTCTTCAAAGCAAACACCTGATCCATACTTCCTCTACCACTTCTGAAACCACACTGCTCTTCCCCAATCTGATACTCTGTACATGCCTTCACCCTCTCAATCAATGCCCTCCCATATAATTTACCAGGAATACTCAACAAACTTATACCTCTGTAATTTGAGCACTCACTCTTATCCCCTTTGCCTTTGTACAATGGCACTATGCACGCATTACGCTAATCCTCAGGCACCTCACCATGAGTCATACATACATTAAATAACGTTACCAACCTGTCAACAATACAGTCACCCCCTTTTTTAATAAATTCCACTGCAATACCATCCAAACCTGCTGCCTTGCCGGCTTTCATCTTCCGCAAACCTTTTACTACCTCTTCTCTGTTTACCAAATCATTTTCCCTAACCCTCTCACTTTGCACACCACCTCGACCAAAACACCCTATATCTGCCACTCTATCATCAAACGAATTCAACAAACCTTCAAAATACTCAATCCATCTCCTTCTCACATCACCACTAATTGTTATCACCTCCCCATTTGCGCCCTTCACTGAACTTCCCATTTGCTCCCTTGTCTTACGCGCTTTATTTACCTCCTTCCAGAACATCTTTTTATTCTCCCTAAAATTTAATGATACTCTCTCACCCCAACTCTCATTTGCCCTCTTTTTCACCTCTTGCACCTTTCTCTTGACCTCCTGTCTCTTTCTTTTATACATCTCCCACTCAATTGTATTTTTTCCCTGCAAAAACAGTCGAAATGCCTCTCTTCTCTTTCACTAATAATCTTACTTCTTCATCCCACCACTCACTACCCTTTCTAATCAACCCACCTCCCACTCTTCTCAGCCACAAGCATCTTTTGCGCAATCCATAACTGATTCCCTAAATACATCCCATTCCTCCCCCACTCCCCTTACTTCCATTGTTCTCACCTTTTTCCATTCTGTACTCAGTCTCTCCTGGTACTTCCTCACACAAGTCTCCTTCCCAAGTTCACTTACTCTCACCACCCTCTTCACCCCAACATTCACTCTTCTTTTCTGAAAACCCATACAAATCTTCACCTTAGCCTCCACAAGATAATGATCAGACATCCCTTCAATTTCACCGCTCAGCACATTTAACATCCAAAAGTCTCTCTTTCGCGAGCCTGTCAATTAACACGTAATCCAATAACGCTCTCTGGCCATCTCTCCTGCTTACATACGTATACTTATGTATATCTCGCTTTTTAAACAAGGTATTCCCAATCACCAGTCCTTTTTCAGCACATAAATCTACAAGCTTTCCACCATTTCCCTTTACAACACTGAACACCCCACGTATACCAATTATTCCCTCAACGGCCACATTACTCACCTATGCATTCAAATCACCCATCACTATAACCCGGTCTCGTGCATCAAAACCACTAACACACTCATTCAGCTCCTCCAATAATCACCCATCTCTCTACATCAACTTTCAGTTTTACCCATATTAATCGAGAATTTACTTTCGTACATTCTATCACATACTCCCACAACTCCTCTTTCAGGAGTATTGCTACTCCTTCCCTTGCTCTTGTCCTCTCACTAACCATTGACTTTACTCCCAAGACATTCCCAAACCACTCGTATATATAAATATATATATATATATATATATATATATATATATATATATATATATATATATATATATATATATATATATATATATACATTATCCCTGGGGATAGGGGAGAAATAATACTTCCCACGTATCCCCTGCGTGTCGTAGAAGGCTACTAAAACGGAAGGGAGCTGGGGGCTGGAAATCCTCCCCTCTCATTTTTTCTTCTTTTCTTTTCCAAAAGGGGGAACAGAGAGGGGGGCCAGGTGAAGATATTCCCTCAAAGGGCAGTCCTCTGTTCTTAACTCTACCTCGCTAATGCGGGAAATGGCGAATAGTTTGAACAAAAAAAGATATATATTTATATATATATATATATATATATATATATATATATATATATATATATATATATATATATATATATATATATATATATATATATATATATATATATCCCTGGGGATAGGGGAGAGAGAATACTTCCCACGTATTCCCTGCGTGTCGTAGAAGGCGACTAAAAGGGGAGGGAGCGGGTGGCTGGAAATCCTCCCCTCTCGTTTTTTTTTTTCAATTTTCCAAAAGAAGGAACAGAGAAGGGGGGCCAGGTAAGGATATTCCCTCAAAGGCCCAGTCCTCTGTTCTTAACGCTACCTCGCTAATGCGGGAAATGGTGAATAGTATGAAAGAAAAAAAGAATATATATATATATATATATATATATATATATATATATATATATATAATGACTATGTTTGAAGAAATAGTGGTCCCGTCAATGTTGTGTGGTTGCGAGGCGTGGGCTATGTATAGACTTGTGTGCAGGAGGGTGGATGTGCTGGAAATGAGATGTTTGAGGACAATATGTGGTGTGAGGTGGTTTGATCGAGTAGGTAATGTAAGGATAAGAGAGATGTGTGGTAATAAAAAGAGTGTGGTTGAGAGAGTACAAAAGGGTGTTTTCAAATGATTTGGTCGCAGAGAGAGAATGAATGAGGAAAGATTGACGAAGAGGATATATGTGTCAGAGGTGGAGGGAACGAGAAGTGGGAGATCAAATTGGAGGTGGAAAGATGGAGTGAAAAAGATTTTGAGTGATCGGGGCCTGAACATGCAGGAGGGTGAAAGGCGTGCAAGGAATAGAGTGAATTGGAACGATGTGGTATACTGGGGTCGACGTGGTGTCAATAGATTGAACCAGGGCATGTTAAACGTCTGGAATAAACCATGGAAAGTTCTGTGGGTCCTGGATGTGGAAAGGGAGGTGTGGTTTCGATGCATTATTACATGACAGCTAGAGACTGAGTGTGAACGAATGGGGCCTTTCTTGTCTTTTCCTAGCGCTACCTCGCACACATGAGGGGGGAAGTGTTGTTATTTCATGTTTTGCTAGATGGCGATGGGAATGAATAAAGGCAGACAGTATGAATTATGTACATGTGTATATATGTATATGTCTGTGAGTGTATATATATATGTATACGCTGAGATGTATAGGAATGTATATTTGCGTGTGTGGACGTGTATGTATATGCATATGTATGCGGGTGGGTTCGGCCATTTCTTTCGTCTGTTTCCTTGCGCTACCTCGCAAACGTGCGACACAGCGACAAAGCAAAATCAAATGAATAGAATATATATATATATATATATATATATATATATATATATATATATATATATATATATATATATATATGTATATATATATATATATATATATATATATATATATCCCTGGGGATAGGGGAGAAAGAATACTTCCCACGTATTCCCTGCGTGTCGTAGGAGGCGACTAAAAGGGAAGGGAGCGGGGGGCTGGAAATCCTCCCCTCTCTTTTTTTTTTTTTCCAAAAGAAGGAACAGAGAAGAGGTCCAGGTGAGGATATTCCCTCAAAGGCCCAGTCCTCTGTTCTTAACGCTACCTCGCTATCGCGGGAAATAGCGAATAGTATGAAAAAAAAAAAAAAAAAATATATATATATATATATATATATATATATATATATATATATATATATATATAAATATATATATATATATATATATATATATATATATATATATATATATATATATATATATATATATATAAATACATATATGTATATATATATATATATATATATATATATATATATATATATATATATATATATATATATATATATATATATATATATATATATATATATATATATATATATATATACATATATGTATTTATATATATATATATATATATATATATATATATATATATATATATATATATATATATATATATATATATATATTTATATATTTTTTTTTTTTTTTTTATACTTTGTCGCTGTCTCCCGCGTTTGCGAGGTAGCGCAAGGAAACAGACGAAAGAAATGGCCCAACCCCCCCCATACACATGTATATACATACGTCCACACACGCAAATATACATACCTACACAGCTTTCCATGGTTTACCCCAGACGCTTCACATGCCTTGATTCAATCCACTGACAGCACGTCAACCCCGGTATACCACATCGCTCCAATTCACTCTATTCCTTGACCTCCTTTCACCCTCCTGCATGTTCAGGCCCCGATCACACAAAATCTTTTTCACTCCATCTTTCCACCTCCAATTTGGTCTCCCTCTTCTCCTCGTTCCCTCCACCTCCGACACATATATCCTCTTGGTCAATCTTTCCTCACTCATCCTCTCCATGTGCCCAAACCACTTCAAAACACCCTCTTCTGCTCTCTCAACCACGCTCTTTTTATTTCCACACATCTCTCTTACCCTTACGTTACTCACTCGATCAAACCACCTCACACCACACATTGTCCTCAAACATCTCATTTCCAGCACATCCATCCTCCTGCGCACAACTCTATCCATAGCCCACGCCTCGCAACCATACAACATTGTTGGAACCACTATTCCTTCAAACATACCCATTTTTGCTTTCCGAGATAATGTTCTCGACTTCCACACATTCTTCAAGGCCCCCAGAATTTTCGCCCCCTCCCCCACCCTATGATCCACTTCCGCTTCCATGGTTCCATCCGCTGCCAGATCCACTCCCAGATATCTAAAACACTTCACTTCCTCCAGTTTTTCTCCATTCAAACTCACCTCCCAATTGACGTGACCCTCAACCCTACTGTACCTAATAACCTTGCTCTTATTCACATTTACTCTTAACTTTCTTCTTCCACACACTTTACCAAACTCAGTCACCAGCTTCTGCAGTTTCTCACATGAATCAGCCACCAGCGCTGTATCATCAGCGAACAACAACTGACTCACTTCCCAAGCTCTCTCATCCCCAACAGACTTCATACTTGCCCCTCTTTCCAAAACTCTTGCATTTACCTCCCTAACAACCCCATCCATAAACAAATTAAACAACCATGGAGACATCACACACCCCTGCCGCAAACCTACATTCACTGAGAACCAATCACTTTCCTCTCTTCCTACACGTACACATGCCTTACATCCTCGATAAAAACTTTTCACTGCGTCTAACAACTTTCCTCCCACACCATATATTCTTAATACCTTCCACAGAGCATCTCTATCAACTCTATCATATGCCTTCTCCAGATCCATAAATGCTACATACAAATCCATTTGCTTTTCTAAGTATTTCTCACATACATTCTTCAAAGCAAACACCTGATCCACACATCCTCTACCACTTCTGAAACCACACTGCTCTTCCCCAATCTGATGCTCTGTACATGCCTTCACCCTCTCAATCAATACCCTCCCATATAATTTACCAGGAATACTCAACAAACTTATACCTCTGTAATTTGAGCACTCACTCTTATACCCTTTGCCTTTGTACAATGGCACTATGCACGCATTCCGCCAATCCTCAGGCACCTCACCATGAGTCATACATACATTAAATAACCTTACCAACCAGTCAACAATACAGTCACCCCCTTTTTTAATAAATTCCACTGCAATACCATCCAAACCTGCTGCCTTGCCGGCTTTCATCTTCCGCAAAGCTTTCACTACCTCTTCTCTGTTTACCAAATCATTTTCCATAACCCTCTCACTTTGCACACCACCTCGACCAAAACACCCTATATCTGCCACTCTATCATCAAACACATTCAACAAACCTTCAAAATACTCACTCCATCTCCTTCTCACATCACCACTACTTGTTATCACCTCCCCATTTGCGCCCTTCACTGAAGTTCCCATTTGCTCCCTTGTCTTACGCACTTTATGTACCTCCTTCCAGAACATCTTTTTATTCTCCCTAATATTTAATGATACTCTCTCACCCCAACTCTCATTTGCCCTTTTTTTCACCTCTTGCACCTTTCTCTTGACCTCCTGTCTCTTTCTTTTATACATCTCCCACTCAATTGCATTTTTTCCCTGCAAAAATCGTCCAAGGAGTTGTGGGAGTATGTGATAGAGTGTAAGAAAGTAAATTCTCGATTAATATGGGTAAAACTGAAAGTTGATTGAGAGAGGTGGGTGATTATTGGTGCATATGCACCTGGGCATGAGAAGAAAGATCAAGAGAGGCAGGTGTTTTGGGAGCAGCTGAATGAGTGTGTTAGTGGTTTTGATGCACGAGACCGGGTTATAGTGATGGGTGATTTAAATGCAAAGGTGAGTAATGTGGCAGTTGAGGGAATAATTGGTATACATGGGGTGTTCAGTGATGTAAATGGAAATGGTGAAGAGCTTGTAGATTTATGTGCTGAAAAAGGACTGATGATTGGGATTACCTGGTTTAAAATGCGAGATATACATAAGTATACTTATGTAAGTAGGAGAGATGGCCAGAGAGCGTTATTGGATTACGTGTTAATTGACAGGCGTGCGAAAGAGAGACTTTTGGATGTTAATGTGCTGAGAGGTGCAACTGGAGGGATGTCTGATCATTATCTTGTGGAGGCTAAGGTGAAGATTTGTATGGTTTTTTCAGAAAAGAAGAGTGAATGTTGGGGTGAAGAGGGTGGTGAGAGTAAGTGAGCTTGAGAAGGAGACCTGTGTGAGGAAGTACCAGGAGAGACTGAGTACAGAATGGAAAAAGGTGAGAACAATGGAAGTAAGGGGAGTGGGGGAGGAATGGGATGTATTTAGGGAATCAGTGATGGATTGCGCAAAAGATGCTTGTGGCATGAGAAGAGTGGGAGGTGGGTTGATTAGAAAGGGTAGTGAGTGGTGAGATGAATAAGTAAGAGAGGCATTTGGACGATATATATATATATACATATATATATATATATACATATATATATATATATATATATATATATATATATATATATATATATATATATATATATATATATATATATATATATATATATATATATATATATATATATATATATATATATATATATATATATATAATATATATATATATATATATATATATATATATATATATATATATATATATATATATATATATATATATATATATATATATATATATATATATATATATATATATATATATATATATATATATATATATATATATATATATATATATATATATATATATATATATATATATATATATATATATATATATATATATATATATATATATATATATATATATATATATATATATATATATATATATATATATATATATATATATATATATATATATATATATATATATATATATATATATATATATATATATATATATATATATATATATATATATATATATATATATATATATATATATATATATATATATATATATATATATATATATATATATATATATATATATATATATATATATATATATATATATTAAGAATATATGGTGTGGGAGGCAAGTTATTAGAAGCAGTGAAAAGTTTTTATCGAGGATGTAAGGCATGTGTACGTGAAGTAAGAGAGGAAAGTGATTGGTTCTCAGTGAATGTAGGTTTCCGGCAGGGGTGTGTGATGTCTCCATGGTTGTTTAATTTGCTTATGGATGGGGTTGTTACGGAGGTGAATGCAAGAGTTTTGGAAAGAGGAGCAAGTATGAAGTCTGATGTGGATGAGAGAGCTTGGGAAGTGAGTCAGTTGTTGTTCGCTGATGATACAGCGCCGGTGGCTGATTCATGTGAGAAACTGCAGAAGCTGGAGACTGAGTTTGGTAAAGTGTGTGAAAGAAGAAAGTTAAGAGTGAATGTGAATAATAGCAAGGTTATTAGGTACAGTAGGGTTGAGGGTCAAGTCAATTGGGAGGTAAGTTTGAATGGAGAAAAACTGGAAGAAGTAAAGTGTTTTAGATATCTGGGAGTGGATCTGGCAGCGGATGGAACCATGGAAGCGGAAGTGAATCATAGGGTGGGGGAGGGGGCGAAAATCCTGGTAGCCTTTAAGAATGTATGGAAGTCGAGAACATTATCTCGGAAAGCAAAAATGAGTGTTTGAAGGAATAGTGGTTCCAACAATGTTGTCACTTTCTCCTCGTTCCCTCCACCTCTGACACATTTATCCTCTTGGTCAGTCTTGCCCCACTCATTATCTCCATGTGACCAAACCATTTCAAACCACCTTCTTCTGCTCTCTCAACCACGCTCTTTTTATTTCCACACATCTCTGTCACCCTTACATTACTTACTCGATCAAACCACCTCACACCACATATTGTCCTCAAACATCTCATTTCCAGCACATCCACCCTCCTGCGCACAACTCTATCCATAGCCCACGCCTTGCAACCATACAACATTGTTCGAACCACTATTACTTCAAACATACCCATTTTTGCTTTCCGACATAATGTTCTCGACTTTCAAACATTCTTCAAGGCTCCCAGAATTTTCGCCCCCTCCCCCACCCTATGATTCACTTCCGCTTCCATGGTTCCATCCGCTGCCAGATCCACTCCCAGATATCTAAAACACTTTACTTCCTCCAGTTTTTCTCCATTCAAACTTACCTCCCAGTTGACTTGACCCTCAACCCTACTGTACCTAATAACCTTGCTCTTATTCACATTTACTCTTAACTTTCTTCTTTCACACACTTTACCAAACTCAGTCACCAGCTTCTGCAGTTTCTTACAAGAATCAGCCACCAGCGCTGTATCATCAGCGAACAACAACTGACTCACTTCCCAAGCTCTCTCATCCACAACAGACTGCATACTTGACCCTCTTTCAAAAACTCTTGCATTCACCTCCCTAACAACCCCATCCATAAACAAGTTAAAACAACCATGGAGACATCACACCCTCCTGCCGCAAACCTACATTCACTGAGAACCAATCACTTTCCTCTCTTCCTACACGTACACATGCCTTACATCCTCGATAAACACTTTTCACTGCTTCTAACAACTTGCCTCCCACACCAAATATTCTTAAAACCTTCCACAGAGCATCTCTATCAACTCTATCATATGTCTTCTCCATATCCATAAATGCTACATACAAATCCATTTGTTTTTCTAAGTATTTCTCACTTACATTCTTCAAAGCAAACACCTGATCCACACATCCTCTCCCACTTCATAAACCACACTGCTCTTCCCCAGTCTGATGCTCTCTACACGCCTTCACCCTCTAAATCAATACCCTCCCATATAATTTACCAGGAATACTCAACAAATATATACCTCTGTAATTTCAGCACTCACTCTTATCTCCTTTGCCTTTGTACAATGGCACTATGGAAGCATTCCACCAATACTCAGGCACCTCACCATGAGTCATAAATACATCAAATAACCTTACCAACCAGTCAATAATACATTCACCCCCTGTTTCAATAAATTCCACTGCAATACCATCCAAACCTGCTGTTTTGCCGGCTTTCATCTTCCGCAAAGCTTTTACTACCTCTTCCCTATTTACCAAATCATTTTCCCTAATCCTCTCATTTGCACACCACCTCTTCCAAAACACCCTATATCTGCCACTCTATCATCAAACACATTCAACAAACCTTCAAAATACTCACTCCATCTCCTTCTCACATCACCACTACTTGTTATCACCTCCCCGTTAGCCCCCTTCACTGAAATTCCCATTTACTCCCTTGTCTTACGCACTTTATTTACCTCCTTCCAAAACATCTTTTATTCTCCCTGAAATTTAATGATACTCTCTCACCCCAACTCTCATTTGCCCTCTTTTTCACCTCTTGCACCTTTCTCTTCACCTCCTGTCTCTTTCTTTTATACATCTCCCACTCAATTGCATTTTTTCCCTGCAAAAATCGTCCAAATGCCTCTCTCTTCTTTTTCACTAATAATCTTAATTCTTCATCCCACCACTCACTACCCTTTCTAATTAACCCACCTCCCACTCTTCTCATGCCACAAGCATCTTTTGCGCAATCCATCACTGATTCCCTAAATACATCTCATTCCTCCCCCACTCCCCTTACTTCCATTGTTCTCACCTTTTTCCATTCTGTACTCAGTCTCTCCTGGTACTTCCTCACACAAGTCTCCTTCCCAAGCTCACTTACTCTCACCACCCTCTTCACCCCAACATTCACTCTTCTTTTCTGAAAACCCATACAAATCTTCCCCTTAGCCTCCACAAGATAATGATCAGACATCCCTCCAGTTGCACCTCTCAGCACATTAACATCCAAAAGTCTCTCTTTCGCGCGCCTGTCAATTAACACGTAATCCAATAACGCTCTCTGGCCATCTCTCCTACTTACATACGTATACTTATGTATATCTCGCTTTTTAAACCAGGTATTCCCAATCATCAGTCCTTTTTCAGCACTTAAATCTACAAGCTCTTCACCATTTCCGTTTACAACACTGAAAACCCCATGTATACCAATTATTCCCTCAACTGCCACATTACTCACCTTTGCATTCAAATCACCCATCACTATAACCCGGTCTCGTGCATCAAAACCACTAACACACTCATTCAGCTGCTCCCAAAACACTTGCCTCTCATGATCTTTCTTCTCATGCCCAGGTGCATATGCACCAATAATCACCCATCTCTCTCCATCAACTTTCAGTTTTACCCATATTAATCGAGACATTCTGACATTCTATCACATACTCCCAAAACTCCTGTTTCAGGAGTACTGCTACTCCTTCCCTTGCTCTTGTCCTCTCACTAACCCCTGACTTTACTCCCCAGACATTCCCAAACCACTCTTCCCCTTTACCCTTGAGATTCGTTTCACTCAGAGCCAGAACATCCAGGTTCCTTTCCTCAAACATATTACCTATCTCTCCTTTTTTCACATGTTGGTTATATCCACACACATTTAGACACCCCAGTCTGAGCCTTCGAGGAGGATGAGCACTCCCCGCGTGACTCCTTCTTCTGTTTCCCATTTTAGAAAGTTAAAAAAATACAAGGGGGGAGGATTTCTGGCCCCCCGCTCCAGTCCCCTCCAGTCGCCTTCTACGACACGCGAGGAATGCGTGGGAAGTATTCTTTCACCCCTATCCCCAGGGATAATATATATATATATATACATATACATATACATACAAACACATACGCACACATACACACACACACATACATATACATATATATACATATGAAAAATGCAAGAAACAATTCAGAAAACTGAAACTTCTAGCTTGAAATGAAATGAAAAAACGAACGTCATACAATGGTTCAACCTCTGGCTACGGAAAAGGGAAATGTACAATCCATCCACATAAACGTCAATAGTAGTTCTCATCAATTTAACCACTGTATCGATAAGCTTCATTATCTACGACGGAAAATTTTAGTAATGCTGTGACAGCAAGCCAAAGAAGAAAAACTGTTACATTATAAACAAGAACTCGAATAAGAGTACAGATCACATGTTTCCATGCTCTAATTCTAACATGCAAAAAGTAAAAAAAATCAGCCACAGCTAATAAGTATGTATATATATATATATATATATATATATATATATATATATATATATATATATATATATATATATATATATATATATATATATATATATATATATATATATATATCTTTCTTTCTTTCAAACTATTCGCCATTTCCCGCATTAGCGAGGTAGCGTTAAGAACAGAGGACTGGGCCTTTGAGGGAATACCCTCACCTGGCCCAATTCTCTGTTCCTTCTTTTGAAAAATTAAAAAAAAACCGAGAGGGGAGGATTTCCAGACCCCCGCTCCCATATATATATATATATATATATATATATATATATATATATATATATATATATATATATATATATATATATATATATATATATACTTATATATTTTTTTTTTTTTTTTGCTTTGTCGCTGTCTCCCGCGTTTGCGAGGTAGCGCAAGGAAACAGACGAAAGAAATGGCCCAACCCACCCCCATACACAAGTATATACATACGTCCACACACGCAAATATACATACCTACACAGCTTTCCATGGTTTACCCCAGACGCTTCACATGCCTTGATTCAATCTACTGACAGCACGTCAACCCCTGTATACCACATCGCTCCAATTCACTCTATTCCTTGCCCTCCTTTCACCCTCCTGCATGTTCAGGCCCCGATCACACAAAATCTTTTTCACTCCATCTTTCCACCTCCAATTTGGTCTCCCTCTTCTCCTCGTTCCCTCCACCTCCGACACATATATCCTCTTGGTCAATCTTTCCTCACTCATTCTCTCCATGTGCCCAAACCATTTCAAAACACCCTCTTCTGCTCTCTCAACCACGCTCTTTTTATTTCCACACATCTCTCTTACCCTTACGTTACTTACTCGATCAAAAAACCTCACACCACACATTGTCCTCAAACATCTCATTTCCAGCACATCCATCCTCCTGCACACAACTCTATCCATAGCCCACGCCTCGCAACCATACAACATTGTTGGAACCACTATTCCTTCAAACATACCCATTTTTGCTTTCCGAGATAATGTTCTCGACTTCCACACATTCTTCAAGGCTCCCAGAATTTTCGCCCCCTCCCCCACCCTATGATCCACTTCCGCTTCCATGGTTCCATCCGCTGCCAGATCCACTCCCAGATATCTAAAACACTTCACTTCCTCCAGTTTTTCTCCATTCAAACTCACCTCCCAATTGACTTGACCCTCAACCCTACTGTACCTAATAACCTTGCTCTTATTCACATTTACTCTTAACTTTCTTCTTTCACACACTTTACCAAACTCAGTCACCAGCTTCTGCAGTTTCTCACATGAATCAGCCACCAGCGCTGTATCATCAGCGAACAACAATTGACTCACTTCCCAAGCTCTCTCATCCACAACAGACTTCATACTTGACCCTCTTTCCAAAACTCTTGCATTCACCTCCCTAACAACCCCATCCATAAACAAATTAAACAACCATGGAGACATAACACACCCCTGCCGCAAACCTACATTCACTGAGAACCAATCACTTTCCTCTATTCCTACACGTACACATGCCTTACATCCTCGATAAAAACTTTTCACTGCTTCTAACAACTTGCCTCCCACACCATATATTCTTAATACCTTCCACAGAGCATCTCTATCAACTCTATCATATGCCTTCTCCAGATCCATAAATGCTACATACAAATCCATTTGCTTTTCTAAGTATTTCTCACATACATTCTTCAAAGCAAACACCTGATCCACACATCCTCTACCACTTCTGAAACCACACTGCTCTTCCCCAATCTGATGCTCTGTACATGCCTTCACCCTCTCAATCAATACCCTCCCATATAATTTACCAGGAATACTCAACAAACTTATACCTCTGTAATTTGAGCACTCACTCTTATCCCCTTTGCCTTTGTACAATGGCACTATGCACGCATTCCGCCAATCCTCAGGCACCTCACCATGAGTCATACATACATTAAATAACCTTACCAACCAGTCAACAATACAGTCACCCCCTTTTTTAATAAATTCCACTGCAATACCATCCAAACCTGCTGCCTTGCCGGCTTTCATCTTCCGCAAAGCTTTTACTACCTCTTCTCTGTTTACCAAATGATTTTCCCTAACCCTCTCACTTTGCACACCACCTCGACCAAAACACCCTATATCTGCCACTCTATCATCAAACACATTCAACAAACCTTCAAAATACTCACTCCATCTCCTTCTCACATCACCACTACTTGTTATCACCTCCCCATTTGCACCCTTCACTGAAGTTCCCATTTGCTCCCTTGTCTTACGCACTTTATTTACCTCCTTCCAGAACATCTTTTTATTCTCCCTAAAATTAATGATACACTCTCACCCCAACTGTCATTTGCCCTTTTTTTCACCTCTTGCACCTTTCTCTTGACCTCCTTATATATATATATATATATATATATATATATATATATATATATATATATATATATATATATATATATATATATATATATATATATATATATATATATATATATATATATATATATATATATATATATATATATATATATATATATATATATATATATATATATATATATATATATATATATATATATACCGGGGTTAACGTGCTGTCAGTGGATTGAATCATGGTATGTGAAGCGTCTGGGGTAAACCATGGAAAGTTGTGTGGGGCCTGGATGTGGAAAGGGAGCTGTGGTTTCGGGCATTATTGCATGACAGCTAGAGATGAGTGTGAAGGAATGGGGCCTTTGTTGTCTTTTCCTAGCGCTACCTCGCACACATGAGGAGGAAGGGGGATGGTAGTCCATGTGTGGCGAGGTGGGGATGGAAATGAATAAAGGCAGACAGTGTGAATTGTGTGCAATGGTATATATATATGTGCCTGTGTGTGTATATAAATGTGTACATTGAGATGTATAGGTATGTATATTTGCGTGTTTGGACATGTATGTATATACATGTGTATGGGGGTGGGTTGGGCCATTTCTTTCGTCTGTTTCCTTGCGCTACCTCGCAAATGCGGGAGACAGACAAAGCAAAATAAAAAAAAAAAAATATATATATATATATATATATATATATATATATATATATATATATATATATATATATATATATATATATATATATATATATATATATATATATATATATATATATATATATATATATATATATATATATATATATATATATATATATATATATATATATATATATATATATATATATATATATATATATATATATATATATATCATCATTATACTTTTTTGCTTTAGGGAGGTAGCGCAAGGAAACAGACACATCCACCCACATCCACACACGCACATATACATACCTATACATTTCAACGTATACATATAAATACGTATATAGACATATACATATATACGCATGTACATAGTTCATATATGCTGCTTACGTTCATTAATGTCGCCACCCCGCCACACATGAAACGACAAGCCCCTTCCCCCACATGCCCAAGAGGTAGCGTTAGGAAAGGACTACAAAGGCCACATTCGTTCACATTTAGTCTCCAGCTGTCATGCAAAATGCACCGAAACCACAGCTCCTTTTCCACATCCAGTCCCCACAAAACTTTCCTTGGTTTACCCCAGACTCTTCATATGCCCTGGTTCAATCCATTGACAGCATGTCGAGCACAGTATAACACATCGTTCCAAGTCACTCTATTCCTTGCACGCCTTTCACCCTCCTGCAAGTCCAAGCCCTGATCGCTCAAAGTCTTTTTCACTCCATCTTTCCACCTTCAATTTGGTCTCCCACTTCTCCTCGTCCCATATATGTTGTGTGAGGTGGTTTTATTACCACATATGTGGTAATAAAAAGAGTGGTTGAAAGAGCAGAAGAGGGTGTATTGAAATGTTTTGGTTACATGGAACAACGAGAAGTGGGAGACCAAATTCGAGGTGGAGGGATGGAGTGAAAACGATTTTGAGCGACTAGGGCCTGAACATGTAGGAGGGTGAAGGGCGTGCAAGGAATAGAGTGATTTGGAACGATGTGGTATAGCGGGATCGACGTGCTGTCAATGGATTGAACCAGGGTATGTGAAGCGTCTGCGTATGCCATGGAAAGTTTTGTGGGGCCTAGATGTGGAAGGGAGCTGCGGTTTTGGTGCATTATACATGACAGCTAAAGACTGAGTGTGTACGAATGTGGCCTCTGTTGTCTTTTCCTAGCACTACCTCGCGCGCTTGCGAGTGGAGGGGGCTGTCTTTCCATTTTTGGGGGGATGGCGACAGGAATAGATAAAGGCAGCAAGTATTAATTATGTACATATGTATATATGTATATGTCTGTGTATGTATATGTATATGTATACGTTGAAAGGTATTGGTATGTATATGTGCGTTTGTGGACGTGTATATATATATATATATACATATGTATGTGGGTGGGTTGGGCCATTCTTTCTTCTGTTTCCTGGCGCTACCTCGCTAATGCGGGAGACAGCGACAAAGTATAATAATAATAGTAATAATATGATAATATGTATTTACATGAGTGTGTGTGTGTGTGTGTGTGTGTGTGTGTGTGTGTGTGTGTGTGTGTGTGCATGTGTGTGTGTGTGTATGTGTGTGTGTGTGTGTGTGTGTGTGTGCATGTGTGTGTGCGTGTTGCTGGTTTGTTATTGTCTTCAGGGTGATCGTTTTGAAGACAGTCCTTAGCAGTCGCATTTTTGTTGTCATCCTCGCATACTGATGACGGTGCAAATAGCATTTCTCAGTTACTATTTTATTGGTCTGGCCAATGTATACATCTTTACATACCTTGCTTTATCGTCTAAAACATTCGTTTGTCTCTATAATTTGTTCTGTTCTTAGTTAAGCTCTTGCTGATTGTGTTGTTATATTATAAGGCAACATTAAACGCGATTATCATAATACCTGTCTTGCATTATCTAAGTTAAGAGAATAGGGCAACACCAAAAATTTAGATCTATTTTTTTTTCTATATCATTGATATGAGATGCACAAAATGTCTTCCTGGCTTCCTAGTAAGACTTGTTCACAAACCACTTTGAATGATATAACTGCCTAAAGGTACACTGTCTTCTTTGGTTCACTTACCCCAATTGAAAATTGGTAGTGAGTATTCGGTGAAGAATACTATATTTCCATACAATCATTATTCATGGATACTCTCTTCCATATAGTTAACCTCGAATGGTAATATTAAACGCTCGAATTCATTTAAACCAGAATATTATACAATGAACGACAACACTTACCTGTAGCCAAGTACTGGTTGGAAAGAAGCTATAGGTAAAGTTCAGGGAGTCTGCCACCGTTCTAACAAGCATTCCATCACACCCCTTTAATCTCATGATCTCCGTACCTTTGCCGATAATATCTTGATTCACTACGAGGTAAGGAGGCCAATGCAACCCAGTGACGCTCACCGTCGCTCCGTAAAAGCTGAAGAACAAGATCACACATCTTACTTATATAAATGACTCAAATAATGATTTTGACTCCCTTTATATAGCTGGTGATACAATAGAACCATCTTGTATTTTGTATTTGTTTTGGAAGAGAGATAGGGTATAAACTTACATATACAATATCAACTCTGTTGTTTACTATTCAATGATATACTTTGGTGAATCTTATGTCATATGCACACAACACAAACCAAACATTTCTTGTCAATACCTATGTTCATACTCCTTCTGAAGTGCAGCTGATAAATGAACTGAGTAATTACTTATCGAATACCTTCAAGATAACCTGTCAAATCCTACAATAAGTTTACCTATTTGCAATATTTCTGTTCTTTCTATGCTCTTTTATATATATATATATATATATATATATATATATATATATATATATATATATATATATATATATATATATATATATATATATATATATATATATATATATATATATATATATATATATATATATATATATATATATATATATATATATATATATATATATATATATATATATATATATATATATATATATATATATATATATATATATATATATGTATATATATATATATATATATATATATATATATATGTATATATATATATATATATATATATATATATATATATATATATATATATATATATATATACATATATATATATATATATATATATATATATATATATATATATATATATATATATATATATATATATATATATATATATATATATATATATATATATATATATATATATATATATATATATATATATATATATATATATATATATATATATATATATATATATATATATATATATATATATATATATATATATATATATATATATATATATATAAGTATACGTATGTAAGTAGAAGAAATGGCCAAACAGCGTTATTGAATTACGTGTTAATTGATAGGCGCGCGAAAGAGAGATTTTTGGATGTTAATGTGCTAAGAGGTGCAACTGGAGGGATGTCTGATCATTATCTTTTGGAGGTGAAAGTGAAGATTTGAGAGGTTTTCAGAAAACAAGAATGTTGGGGTGAAAAGAGTGGTGAGAGTAAGTGAGCTTGAGAAGGAGACGTGTGTGGAAGTACCAGGATAGACTGAGTACATAATGGAAAAAGGTGAGAACAAAGGACGCAAGGGGAGTGGGGGAGGAATGGAATGTATTTAGGGAAGCAGTGATGCGTTGTGAAAGAGATGCATATGGGATTAGAAGCGTGGGAGGTGGGCAGATTAGAATGGGTAGGTATGTGGTGGGATGAAGATGTAAGATTATTAGTGAAAGAGAAGAGAGAGGCATTTGGACGAGTTTTGCAGGAAAATAATGCAAATGACTGGGAGATGTACAGAATAAAGAGGCAGGAAGTCAAGAAAAAACGTGCAAGAGGTGAAAATGAGGGCAAATGAGAGTTGGGGTGAAAGAGTATCATTAGTTTTTAGGGAGAATAAAAAGATATTCTGGAAGGAGGTAAATAAAGTGCGTAAGACAAGGAAAAAAATGGGAACACCAGCGAAGGAGGCTAATGGGGAGGTGACAACAATTAATGATAACGTGAGAAGGAGATTGAGTGAGTATTTTGAAGGTTTGTTGAATGTGTTTGATGATAGAGTGGCAGATATAGGGTGTTTTGGTCGAGATGGTGTACAAAGTGAGAGGGTTAGGGAGAATGATTAGGTAAACAGAAAAGATGAAGTAAACGCTTTGCGGAAGATGAAAGCCGGCAAGGCAGCAGGTTTGGATGGTATTGCAGTGGAATTTATTAAAAAAGGGGGTGACCGTATTGTTGAATGATTGGTAAGGATATTTAATGTATGCATGACTCATGGTGAGGTGCCTGAGGATTGGCGGAATGCTTCCATAGTGCCATTGTACAAAGGCAAAGGGGATAAAAGTGAGTGCTCAAATTACAGAGGTATAAGTCTGTTGAATATTCCTGGGATATTATATGGGAGGGAATTGATTGAGAGGATGAAGGCATGTACAGAGCATCAGATTGGGGGAGAGCAGTGTGGTTTCAGAAGTGGTAGAGGATGTGTGGATTAGGTGTTCGCTTTGAAGAATGTGAGAAAAACATAGAAAATCAAATGAATTTGTATGTAGCATTTATAGATCTCGAGAAGGCATATGATAGTGTTGATAGAGATGCTCTGTTGAAGGTATTAAGAAAATTGGAGGTATTCATTGAGAGGATGAAGGCATGTACAGAGCATCAGATTGGTGAAGAGCAGTGTGGTTTCAGAAGTGGTAGAGGATGTGTGGATCAGGGGTTCGCTTTCTAGAATGTATGTGAGAAATACTTAGAAAAGTAAATGGATTTCTATGAAGCATTCATGCATCTGGAGAAGGCATATGATAGAGTTTATAGAGATGTTCTGTTGAAGGCATTAAGAATATATGGTGTGGGAGGCAAGTTGTTAGAAGCAGTGAAAAGTTTTTATTAAGGATGTAAGGCTTTTCTATGTGTAGGAAGAGAGGAGAGTGAACGGTGGTTCTCAGTGAATGTTGGTTTGCGGCAAGGGTGTGCAATGTCTCTATGGTTGTCTAATTTGTTTATGGATGGGGTTGTTAGGGAGGTGAATTCAAGAGTTTTAGAAAGAGGGCAAGTATGCAGTCCATTGTGGATGAGAGAGCTTGGGAAGTGAGTCAGTTGTTGTTTGCTGATGATACAGCGCTGGTGGTTGATTCATATGAGAAACTGCAGAAGCTGGTGAAGGAGTTTGGCAGAGTTTGTGAAAGAAAAGAGCGGAGAGTAAATGTGAATAAGAGCAAGGTTATTAGCTAGAGTAAGGTTGAGGGTCAAGTCAACTGGGAGGTAAGTTTGAATTGAGAAAAACTGGAGGAAGTGAACTGTTTTAGATATCTGGGAGTGGATTTGACAGCGGATGGAACCAGAGAAGCGGAAGTGAATCATAGGGTGGGAAAGGGGGCGAGAATTTGGGGATCCTTGAAGAATGCGTGGAAGTCGAGAACATTATCTCGGAAAACAAAAATGGGTATTTTTGAAGGAATAGTGGTTCCAACAATGTTATATGGTTGCGAGGCTTGGGCTATGGATAGATTTGTGCGGAGGAGGGTAGATGTGCTGGAAATGCGATGTTTGAGGACAATATGTGGTGTGAGGTGGTTTGATCGAGTAAGTAATAATAGGGTAAGATATATGTGTGGTAATAAAACGAGTGTGGTTGAGAGAGCAGAATAGAGTGTTTTGAAATGGTTTGGTCACATGGAGAGAATGAGTGATGAAAGATTGACCAAGAGGATATATGAGTCAGAGGTGGAGGGAACGAGAAGTGGGAGACCAAATTGGAGGAGGAAAGATGGAGTGAGAAGGACTTTGAGTGATCGGGGCCTGAACCTACAGGAGGGAGAAATGTGTGCAAGGAACAGAGTGAATTGGAACGATATGGTATACCAGGGTCGACGTACTGTCAGTGGTTTGAACCAGGGCATGCGAATCGTCTGCGGTAAACCATGGGAAGTTCTGTGGGGCCTGGATGTGGTAAGGGAGCTGTGGTTTCGGTGCATTATTACATGAGAGCTAGAGACTGAGTGTGAACGAATGTGGCCTTTGTTGTCTTTTCCGAGCGGTACCTCGAACACATGAGGAGGGAGGGCGTTGTTATTTCATTGTGACGAGGTGGCGATGGGAAGGAATAAAGGCAGACAGTATGAATTATATACATGTGTATATATACATATATATATATATATATAAATGTCTGTGTGTGTATATATATATATATATATATATATATATATATATATATATATATATATATATATATATATATATATATATATATATATATATATATATATATATATATATATATATATCAGATTGGGGAAGAGCAGTGTGGTTTCAGAAGTGGTAGAGGATGTGTGGATCAGGTGTTTGCTTTGAAGAATGTATGTGAGAAATACTTAGAAAAGCAAATGGATTTGTATGTAGCATTTATGGATCTGGAGAAGGCATATGATAGAGTTGATAGAGATGCTCTGTGGAAGGTATTAAGAATATATGGTGTGGGAGGCAAGTTGTTAGAAGCAGTGAAAAGTTTTTATCGAGGATGTAAGGCATGTGTAGGTGTAGGAGGAGAGGAAAGTGATTGGTTCTCAAATGAATGTAGGTTTGCGGCAGGGGTGTGTGATGTCTCCATGGTTGTTTAATTTGTTTATGGATGGGGTTGTTAGGGAGGTGAATGCAAGAGTTTTGGAAAGAGGGGCAAGTATGAAGTCTCTTGGGGATGAGAGAGCTTGGGAAGTGAGTCAGTTGTTCTTCGCTGATGATACAGCGCTGGTGGCTGATTCATGTGAGAAACTGCAGAAGCTGGTTACTGAGTTTGGTAAAGTGTGTGAAAGAAGAAAGTTAAGAGTAAATGTGAATAAGAGCAAGGTTATTAGGTACAGTAGGGTTGAGGGTCAAGTCAATTGGGAGGTGAGTTTGAATGGAGAAAAACTGGAGGAAGTGAAGTGTTTTAGATATCTGGGAGTGGATCTGGCAGCGGATGGAACCATGGAAGCGGAAGTGAATCATAGGGTGGGGGAGGGGGCGAAAATTCTGGGAGCCTTGAAGAATGTTTGGAAGTCGAGAACATTATCTCGGAAAGCAAAAATGGGTATGTTTGAAGGAATAGTGGTTCCAACAATGTTGTATGGTTGCGAGGCGTGGGCTATGGATAGAGTTATGCGCAGGAGGATGGATGTGCTGGAAATGAGATGTTTGAGGACAATGTGTGGTGTGAGGTGGTTTGATCGAGTAAGTAACGTAAGGGTAAGAGAGATGTGTGGAAATAAAAAGAGCGTGGTTGAGAGAGCAGAAGAGGGTGTTTTGAAATGGTTCGGGCACATGGAGAGAATGAGTGAGGAAAGATTGACCAAGAGAATATATGTATCGGAGGTGGAGAGAACGAGGAGAAGAGGGAGACCAAATTGGAGGTGGAAAGATGGAGTGAAAAAGATTTTGTGTGATCGGGGCCTGAACATGCAGGAGGGTGAAAGGAGGACAAGGAATAGAGTGAATAGGAGCGATGTGGTATACCGGGGTTGACGTGCTGTCAGTGGTTTGAATCAAGGCATGTGAAGCGTCTGGGGTAAACCATGGAAAGCTGTGGAGGTATGTATATTTGCGTGTGTGGACGTATGTATATACATGTGTATGGGGGTGGGTTGGGCCATCTCTTTCGTCTGTTTCCTTGCGCTACCTCGCAAACGCGGGAGACAGCGACAAAAAAAAAAAATAATATATATATATATATATATATATATATATATATATATATATATATATATATATATATATATATATATATATATATATATATATTTATATATATATATATATAATATATATATATATATATTTGTTTATTTATTTTGCTTTGTCGCTGTCTCCCGCGTTAGCGAGGTAGCGCAAGGAGACAGACGAAAGAATGGCCCAACCCACCCACATACTCATGTATATACATACACGTCCACACACGCAATTATACATACCTATACATCTTAACGTATACATGTATATACACACACACAGACATATACATATATTCACAGGTGCATGATTCATACTGTCTGCCTTTATTCGTTCCCCTCGCCACCTCGCCACACAAGAAATAACAACCCCCTCTCCCCTCCCCTCATGTGTGCGAGGTAGCGCTAGGAAAAGACAATAAAGGCCCCATTCGTTCACGCTCACTCTCTAGCTGTCATGTGATAATGCACTGAAACCACGCCTCCCTTTCCACATCCAGGACCCATAGAACTTTCCATGGTTTGCCCCAGACGCTTCACATGCCCTGTTTCAATCCATTGACAGCACGTCGACCACAGCATACCACATCGTTCCAATTCACTCTATTCCTTGCACGCCTTTCACCCTCCTGCATGTTCAAGCCCCGACAACTTAAAATCTTTTTCACTCCATCTTTTCACCTCCAATTTGGTCTCCCACTTCTCCTTGTTCCATCCACCTCTGGCACATTTATCCTCTTGGTCAATCTTTCCTCACTCATTCTCTCCATGTAACCAAGCCATTTCAAAACACCTTCCTCTGCTCTCTCAACCACAGTCGTTTTATTACCACACATCTCTCTTAACCTATTATTACTTACTCGATCAAACCACCTCACACCACATATTGTCCTCAAACATCTCATTTCCAGCACATCCACCCTCCTCCGCACAACTCTATCCATAGCCCATGCCTCGCAACCATACAACATTGTTGGAACCACTATTCCTTCAAACATACCCATTTTTGCTTTCCGAGATAATGGTCTCGACTTCCAAACATTCTTCAAGGCTCCAAGAATTGTCGCCCCCACTACCACCCTATGGTTCACTTCCGCTTCCATGGTTCCATCCGCTGCCAGATCCACTACCAGATATCTAAAACACTTCACTTCCTCCAGTTTTTCTCCATTCAAACTTACCTCCCAGTTGACATAACCCTCAACCCTACCTTGCTCTTATTCACAGTAACTCACAGCTTTCTTCTTTCACACACTTTACCAAACTCCTCCATCCCTGGGGATAGGGGAGGAAGAATACTTTCCACGTATTCCCTGCGGGGCGTAGAAGGCGACTAAAAGGGAAGGTAGACGGGGGGTCTGGAAATCCTCCCCTCTCGGTTTTTTTTTTTCATTTTCCAAAAGAAGGAACAGAGAAGAGGGCCAGGTGAGGATATTCCCTCTAAGATCCAGTCCTCTGTTCTTAACGCTACCTCGCTAACGCGAAAAATTTCGAATAGTATGAAAGAAAGATGATTCTTATCATTTAGAACATGTAGTGTGGCTACTTCGCGACCGAACACCTTACTTGTTAAACTTATCTTGAAACAGTAACTGATGAGGGGAGATGGTGAGGCCTCTGGCCGTGGTCCATGAAGCTATACGCACTGTCTTCGCTCCTCTTGGGCCGTAGGGCATGTGACAGTACACCACACACCTGTGGAGTGAGCACGGCATATGACAGTAAAACCACACATATGTGGGGTGATTACAGCATGTGGCAGTACAATACAAAGGTGTGGGGTGAGTTCGACATGTGAGAGTACACCAATCACTTGTGGGTTGAGTGCGGCATGTGGCAGTACAACACACTGTTGTGGAGTGAGTAGGACAAGTGGTATTACATCACACACCTGTGGGGTGAGTACAGCATGTAGCAGTGCACCACACTCTTGTAGTGTGAGTACGGCAAGTGGCATACATATATATATATATATAGAGCGTGGTTGAGAGAGCAGAAGAGGGTATTTTGAAATGGTTCGGGCACATGGAGAGAATAAGTGAGGAAAGATTGACCAAGAGAATATATGTGTTCGAGGTGGAGGGAACGAGAAGAAGAGGGAGACCAAATTGGAGGTGGATAGATGGAGTGGAAAAGATTTTGTGTGATCGGGGCCTGAACATGCAGGAGGGTGAAAGGAGGGCAAGGAATAGAGTGAACTGGAGCGATGTGGTATACCGGGGTTGACGTGCTGTCAGTGGATTGAATCAAGGCATGTGAAGCGTCTGGGGTAAACCATGGAAAGCTGTATAGGTATGTATATTTGCGTGTGTGGACGTATGTATATACATGTGTATGGGGGGGGGTTGGGCCATTTCTTTCGTCTGTTTCCTTGCGCTACCTCGCAAACGCGGGAAGACAGCGGCAAAAAAAAAAAAAAAATATATATATATATATATATATATATATATATATATATATATATATATATATATATATATATATATATATATATTTCTTTTCTTTTCTTTCATACTATTCGCCATTTCCCGCGCTAGCAAGGTAGCGTTAAGAACAGAGGACTGGACCGTTGAGGGAATATCCTCACCTGGCCCCCTTCTCTGTTCCTTCTTTTGGAAAATTAAAAAAAACTGAGAGGGGAGGATTTCCA
Source organism: Panulirus ornatus (assembly GCF_036320965.1). Classification (NCBI taxonomy): domain Eukaryota; kingdom Metazoa; phylum Arthropoda; class Malacostraca; order Decapoda; family Palinuridae; genus Panulirus; species Panulirus ornatus. The sequence goes on from NC_092239.1 coordinate 49,844,976, forward strand.
GCCCCCCGCTCCATTCCCTTCTAGTCGCCTTCTACGACACGCAGGGAATACGTGGGAAGTATTCTTTCTCCCCCGTCCCTAGGGATAATATATATATATATATATATATATATATATATATATATATATATATATATATATATATATATATATATATATATATATATATATATATATATATATATATATATATATATATATATATATATATATATATATATATATATACATATATATATATATATATATATATATATATATATATATATATATATATATATATATATATATATATATATATATATATATATATATATATATATATATATATATATATATATATATATATATATATATATATATATATATATATATATAATATATATATATAGATATATATATATATATATATATATATATATATATATATATATATATATATATATATATATATATATATATATATATATATATATATATATATATATATATATATATATATATATATATATATATATATATATATATATATATATATATATATATATATATACATATATATATATATGTATATATATATATATATATATATCCCTGGGGATAGGGGAGAAAGAATACTTCCCACGCATTCCTCACTTGTCGTAGAAGGCGACTAAAGGAGACGGGAGCGGGGGGCCTGAAACCCTTCCCTCCTTGTATCTTAACTTTCTAAAAGGGGAAACAGAAGAAGGAGTCACGCGAGGAGTGCTCATCCTCCTCGAAGGCTCAGATTGTGGTGTCTGAATATGTGTGGATGTAACCAAGATGAGAAAAAAGGAGAAATAGGTAGTATGTTTGAGGAAAGAAAACTGGATGTTTTGTCTCTGAGTGAAACGAAGCTCAAGGGTAAAGGGGAAGAGTGGTTTGGGAATGTCTTGGGAGTAAAGTCAGGGGTTAGTGAGAGGACAAGAGCAAGGGAAGGAGTAGCACTACTCCTGAATCAGGAGTTGTTGGAGTATGTGATAGAGTGTAAGAAAGTAAATTCTAGATTCATATGGGTAAAACTGAAAGGTGATGGAGAGAGATGGGTGATTATTGGTGCATATGCACCTGGGCATGAGAAGAAAGATCATGAGAGGCAAGTGTTTTGGGAGAATCTGAATGAGTGTGTTAGTGGTTTTGATGCACAAGACCGCGTTATAGTGATGGGTGATTTGAATGCAAAGGTGAGTAATGTGGCAGTTGAGGGAATGATTAGTATGCATGGAGTGTTCAGTGGTGTAAATGGAAATGGTGAAGAGCTTGTAGATTTATGTGCTGAAAAAGGACTGGTGATTGGGAATACCTGGTTTAAAAAGCGAGATATACATAAGTACACGTATGCAAGTACGATAGATAGCCAGAGAACGTTATTGGATTACGTGTTAATTGATAGACGCACGAAAGAGAGACTTTTGGATGTTAATGTGCTGAGAGGTGCAACTGGAGGGATGTCTGATCATTATCTTGTGGAGGCGAAGGTGAAGATTTGTGGGGGTTTTCAGAAAAGAGGAGAGAATGTTGGGGTGAAGAGAGTGGTGAGAGTAAGTGAGCTTGGGAAGGAGACTTGTGTGAGGAAGTACCAGGAGAGACTGAGTACAGTATGGAAAAAGGTGAGAACAAAGGAGGTAAGGGGAATGGGGGAGGAATGGGATGTATTTAGGGAAGCAGTGATGCATTGCGCAAAAGATGCTTGTGGCATGAGAAGCGTGGGAGGTGGGTTGATTAGAAAAGGTAGTGAGTGGTGGGATGAAAAAGTAAGATTATTACTGAAAGAGAAGAGAGAGGCATTTGGACGATTTTTGCAAGGAAAAAATGAACATGAGTGGGGGAGGTATAAAAGAAAGAGACAGGAGGTCAAGAGAAAGGTGCAAGAGGTGAAAAAGAGGGCAAATGAGAGTTGGGGTGAGAGAGTATCATTAAATTTCAGGGAGAATAAAAAGATGTTTTGGAAGGAGGTAAAGAAAGTGCGTAAGACAAGGGAGCAAATCGGAACTTTAGTGAAGGGAGCAAATGTGGACGTGATAACAAGTAGTGGTGATGTGAGAAGGAGATGGAGTGAGTATTTTGAAGGTTTATTGAATGTGTTTGATATTAGAGTGGCAGATATAGGATGTTTTGGTCGAGGGGGTGTGCAAAGTAAGACGGTCACGGAAAATGATTTGGTAAATAGAGAAGAGATAGTAAAAGCTTTACGAAAGATGAAAGCCGGCAAGGCAGCAGGTTTGGATGGTATTACAGTGGAATTTATTAAAAAAAAGGATGACTGTATTGTTGACTGGTTGGTAAGGTTATTTAATGTATGTATGATTCATGGTGAGGTGCCTGAGGATTGGCGGAATGCTTGCATAGTGCCATTGTACAAAAGCAAAGGGGATAAGAGTGAGTGCTCAGATTACAGAGGTATAAGTTTGTTGAGTATTCCTGGGAAATTGTATGGGAGGGTATTGATTGAGAGGGTTAAGGCATGTACAGAGCATCAGATTGGGGAAGAGCAGTGTGGTTTCAGAAGTGGTAGCGGATGTGTGTATCAGGTGTTTGCTTTGAAGAATGTATGTGAGAAATACTTAGAAAAACAAATGGATTTGTATGTAGCATTTATGGATCTGGAGAAGGCATATGATAGAGTTGACAGAGATGCTCTGTGGAAGGTTTTAAGAATATATGGTGTGGGAGGCAAGTTGTTGGAAGCAGTGAAAAGTTTTTATCCAGGATGTAAGGCATGTGTACGTGTTGGAAGAGAGAAAAGTGATTGGTTCTCAGTGAATGAAGGTTTGCGGCAGGGGTGTGTGATGTCTCAATGGTTGTTTAATTTGTTTATGGATGGGGTTGTTAGGGAAGTGAATGCAAGAGTTTTGGAAAGAGGGGCAAGTAATGCAGCTGATTCATGTAAGAAACTGCAGAAGCTGGTGACTGAGTTTGATAAAGTGTGTGAAAGAAGAAAGTTAAGTGTAAATGTGAGTAAGAGCAAGGTTATTAGGTACAGTAGGGTTGAGGGTCAAGTCAATTGGGAGATAAGTTTGAATGGAGAAAAACTGGAGGAAGTAAAGTGTTTTAGATGTCTGGGAGTGGATCTGGCAGCGGATGGAACCATGGAAGCGGAAGTGAATCATAGGGTGGGGGAGGAGGCGAAAATTCTGGGAGCCTTGAAGAATGTTTGGAAGTCGAGAACATTACCTCGGAAAGCAAAAATGGGTATGTTTGAAGGAATAGTGGTTCCAACAATGTTGTATGGTTGCGAGGCGTGGGCTATGGATAGAGTTGTGTGCAGGAGGGTGGATGTGCTGGAAATGAGATGTTTGAGGACAATATGTGGTGTGAGGTGGTTTGATCGAGTAAGTAATGTAAGGGTAGGAGAGATGTGTGAAAATAAAAAGAGTGTGGTTGAGAGAGCAGAAGAGGATGTTTTGAAATGGTTTGGTCACATGGAGAGAATGAGTGAGGAAAGATTGACCAAGAGGATATATGTTCAGAGGTGGAGGGAACGAGGAGAAGTGGGAGGCCAAATTGGAGGTGGAAAGATGGAGTAAAAAAGATTTTGAGTGATCGGGGCCTGAACATGCAGGAGGGTGAAAGGCGGGCAAGGAATAGAGTGAATTGGATCGATGTGGTATACCGGGGTTGACGTGCTGTCAGTGGATTGAATCAGGGCATGTGAAGCGTCTTGGGTAAACCATGAAAAGTTTTGTGGGGCCTGGATGTGGAAAGGGAGCTGTGGTTTCGGGCATTATTGCGTGACAGCTGGAGACTGAGTGAGAACGATTGGGGCATTTATTGTCTTTTCCTAGTGCTACCTCGCACACATGAGGGGGGATTGGGATGGTATTCCATGTGTGGCGAGGTGGCGATGGGAATGAATAGGGGCAGACAGTGTGAATTGTGTGCATGGCTATATATGTATGTGTTTGTGTGTGTATATATATGTGTACATTGAGATGTATAGGTATGTATATTTGCGTGTGTGGGCGTATGTGTGTGTACATTGTGTATGGGGGTGGGTTGGGCCATTTCTTTCGTCTGTTTCCTTGCGCTACCTCGCAAACGCGGGAGACAGCGACAAAGCAAAAAAAAAAGAAAATATATATATATATATATATATATATATATATATATATATATATTTTCTTTCAAACTATTCACCATTTCCCGCATTAGCTAGGTAGGAACAGACGACTGGGCCCCTGAAGGAATATCCTCACCTGGCCCCCTTCTCTGTTCCTTCTTTTGGAAAATTAAAAAAAAACAAGAGGGGAGGATTTCCAGCCCCTCTCTCCCTCCCCTTTGAGTCGTCTTCTACGACGCGCAGGGAATACGTGGGAAGTATTCTTTCTCCCCTATCCCTAGGGATATATATATATATATATATATATGATATATATATGATTTGGTAAACAGAGAAGAGGTAGTAAAAGCTTTGCGGAAGATGAAAGCCGGCAAGGCAGCAGGTTTGGATGGTATTGCAGTGGAATTTATTAAAAAAGGGGGTGACTGTATTGTTGACTGGTTGGTAAGATTATTTAATGTATGTATGACTCATGGTGAGGTGCCTGAGGATTGGCGGAATGCGTGCATAGTGCCATTGTACAAAGGCAAAGGGGATAAGAGTGAGTGCTCAAATTACAGAGGTATAAGTTTGTTGAGTATTCCTGGTAAATTATATAGGAAGGTATTGATTGAGAGGGTGAAGGCATGTACAGAGCATCAGATTGGGGAAGAGCAGTGTGGTTTCAGAAGTGGTAGAGGATGTGTGGATCAGGTGTTTGCTTTGAAGAATGTATGTGAGAAATACTTAGAAAAGCAAATGTATTTGTATGTAGCATTTATGGATCTGGAGAAGGCATATGATAGAGTTGATAGAGATGCTCTGTGGAAGGTATTAAGAATATATGGTGTGGGAGGCAAGTTGTTAGAAGCAGTGAAAAGTTTTTATCGAGGATGTAAGGCGTGTGTACGTGTAGGAAGAGAGGAAAGTGATTGGTTCTCAGTGAATGTAGGTTTGCGGCAGGGGTGTGTGATGTCTCCATGGTTGTTTAATTTGTTTATGGATGGGGTTGTTAGGGAGGTAAATGCAAGAGTCTTGGAAAGAGGGGCAAGTATGAAGTCTGTTGGGGATGAGAGAGCTTGGGAAGTGAGTCAGTTGTTGTTCGCTGATGATACAGCGCTGGTGGCGGATTCATGTGAGAAACTGCAGAAGCTGGTGACTGAGTTTGGTAAAGTGTGTGGAAGAAGAAAGTTAAGAGTAAATGTGAATAAGAGCAAGGTTATTAGGTACAGTAGGGTTGAGGGTCAAGTCAATTGGGAGGTGAGTTTGAATGGAGAAAAACTGGAGGAAGTGAAGTGTTTTAGATATCTGGGAGTGGATCTGTCAGCGGATGGAACCATGGAAGCGGAAGTGGATCATAGGGTGGGGGAGGGGGCGAAAATTTTGGGAGCCTTGAAAAATGTGTGGAAGTCGAGAACATTATCCAGGAAAGCAAAAATGGGTATGTTTGAAGGAATAGTGGTTCCAACAATGTTGTATGGTTGCGAGGCGTGGGCTATGGATAGAGTTGTGCGCAGGAGGATGGATGTGCTGGAAATGAGATGTTTGAGGACAATGTGTGGTGTGAGGGGGTTTGATCGAGTAAGTAACGTAAGGGTAAGAGAGATGTGTGGAAATAAAAAGAGCGTGGTTGAGAGAGCAGTAGAGGGTGTTTTGAAATGGTTTGGGCACATGGAGAGAATGAGTGAGGAAAGATTGACCAAGAGGATATATGTGTCGGAGGTGGAGGGAACGAGGAGAAGAGGGAGACCAAATTGGAGGTGGAAAGATGGAGTGAAAAGGATTTTGTGTGATCGGGGCCTGAACATGCAGGAGGGTGAAAGGAGGGCAAGGAATAGAGTGAATTGGAGCGATGTGGTATACAGGGGTTGACGTGCTGTCAGTGGATTGAATCAAGGCATGTGAAGCGTCCGGGGTAAACCATGGAAAGCTGTGTAGGTATGTATATTTGCGTGTGTGGACGTGTGTATGTACATGTGTATGGGGGGGGTTGGGCCATTTCTTTCGTCTGTTTCCTAGCGCTACCTCGCAAACGCGGGAGACAGCGACAAAGTATAAAAAAAAAAAAAAAAATATATATATATATATATATATATATATATATATATATATATATATATATATATATATATATATATATATATATATATATATATATTTCACATGGACAATCACATGTTTACCAAATGGCGTCCTAGCTTCGTCTCTTCGATGTATATCAACTGTTTGTTATATTTCTCTCTTGTGTCGACCCTGAAGATGTGATTATTACACGAAAGTGCACTTGGGAACTTTTCGTGTTTCACTTTCCCTGTGGACTCATAGGAATATCTTTATCACGCGCAAAACTGTGATCCTTTCCAAAATATATATATATATATATATATATATATATATATATATATATATATATATATATATATATATATATATATATATATATTTTCTTTTTCTTTCAAACTATTCGCCATTTCCCGCGTTAGCGAGGTAGCGTTAAGAACAGAGAACTGGGCCTTTGAGGGAATATCCTCACCTGGCCCCCTTCTCTGTTCCTTCTTTTGGAAAATTGAAAAAAAAAAAAAAAATGAGAGGGGAGGATTTCCAGCCCCCCGCTCCCTCCCGTTTTAGTCGCCTTTTACGACACGCAGGGAATACGTGGGAAGTATTCTTTCTCCCCTATCCCCAGGGATATATATATATATATATATATATATATATATATATATATATATATATATATATATATATATATATATATATATATATATATATTATCCCTGGGGATAGGGGAGAAAGAATACTTCCCACGTATTCCCTGCGTGTCGTAGAAGGCGACTAAAAGGGGAGGGAGTGGGGGGCTGGAAATCCTCCCCTCTCAATTTTTTTTAATTTTCCAAAAGAAGGAACAGAGAAGGGGGCCAGGTCAGGATATTCCCTCAATGGCCCAGTCCTCTGTTCTTAACGCTACCTCGCTAACGCGGGAAATGGCGAATAGTTTGAAAAAAAAAAAAAAAAAAAAAAAAAAATATATATATATATATATATATATATATATATATATATATATATATATATATATATATATATATATATATATATATATATATATATATATGTGGGGATAGGGGAGAAAGAATGCTTCCCACGTATTCCCTGCGTGTCGTAGAAGGCGACTAAAAGGGAAGGGAGCGGGGGTCTGGAAATCCTCCCCTCTCTCTTTTTTTTTTTTTTTTTTTTCCAAAGGAAGGAACAGAGAAGGGGGCTGGATGAGGATGTTTCCTCAGAGGCCCAGTCCTCTGTTCTTAACGCTACCTCGCTGATGCGGGAAATGGCGAATAGTAGTATGAAATATATATATATATATATATATATATATATATATATATATATATATATATATATATATATATATATATATATATATATATTCCTATGAGTCCACGGGGAAAATGAAACACGAAAAGTTCCTAAGTGCACTTTCGTGTAATAATCACATCATCAGGGGAGACACAAGTGAGGAATATAACAGTCAGTTGATATACATCGAAGAGACGAAACTAGGACGCCATTTGGTAAACATGTGATTGTCCAAAACATACAACGAGCGTTCATAAACTTATCATTTTACAAATCTTATCAACAATAAAGTTATCTAATTTGTACAAACCATCACTAATATTAAGACTATAATTCTTTGTGTATTTAATAATAGAAGATTCAGTGACATTTCTCTTGGTAATAGAGTTAGACTTAACAACTGAGATGGCGTTGCTCCAATCAATACAATGATCATAGTTTTTAACATGATTAAACAGGGCATTTGATTCTTGTCCCGTTCTTATACTATATTTATGTTGCTTAAGTCTAACAGAGAGATCCTTACCAGTATGACCAACATAAAATTTATCACAGTTTCCACAAGGAACTTTATAGATGCAAGCAAGAGAATTTTCTGGTGAATTCCAGATTAAGATATTCTTTATAGTATTATTGTCAAAGGCAACATTTACATTAAAGGATTTAAGCAAGATGGGAAGCAAAGTGAAATTATTATTAAGAGGGAGAACTAAAAGATTCTTGGTGTCAATGAGAGGTTTGGGCTCATCTCTATAAAATGATTTCTTTGCTAACTTAAGGGTTTTATCAATGAAAGATCCCTTAAGTTAGCAAAGAAATCATTTTATAGAGATGAGCCCAAACCACCCATTGACACCAAGAATCTTTTAGTTCTCCTTTTAATAATAATTTCACTGTGCTTCCCATCTTGCTTAAATCCTTTAATGTAAATGTTGCGTTTAACAACAATAATACTATAAAGAATATCTTAATCTGGAATTCACCAGAAAATTCTCTTGCTTGCATCTATAAAGTTCCTTGTGGAAACTGTGATAAATTTTATGTTGGTCATACTGGTAAGGATCTCTCTGTTAGACTTAAGCAACATAAATATAGTATAAGAACGGGACAAGAATCAAATGCCCTGTTTAATCATGTTAAAAACTATGATCATTGTATTGACTGGAGTAACGCCATCTCAGTTGTTAACTCTAACTCTATTACCAAGAGAAATATCATTGAATCTTCTATTATTGAATACACAAAGAATTATAATCTTAATATTAGTGATGGTTTATACAAATTAGATAACTTTATTGTTGATAATATTTGCAAAATGATAAGTTTATGAACGCTCGTTGTATGTTTTGGACAATCACATGTTTACCAAATGGCGTCCTAGCTTCGTCTCTTCGATGCATATCAACTGACTGTTATATTCCTCACTTGTGTCCCCCCTGATGATGTGATTATTACACGAAAGTGCACTTGGGAACTTTTCGTGTTTCATTTTCCCCGTGGACTCATAGGAATATCTTGATCACGCGCAAAATTGTGATCCTTTCCAACATATATATATATATATATATATATATATATATATATATATATATATATATATATATATATATATATATATATATATATATATTGAATATTATCACCGGATAGTACAATTGTAGTGGAAGTGAGTCACCGAGTTAGGGAGCGGGCGAAAGTTTTGAGAGCGCTGAATAATTATATTGAAGACGAGAACATTATCTTCGAAAGCAAAAATGGATATGTTTGAAGGAGTAGTGGTTTCAGTAACGTTATATGGTTCCGAGGCGTGGGCTATAGATGGAGTTGTGCGGAGGAGGCTGGATGTGTTGGAAATGGGGTGTTCGATGACAATATGTGGTGTGAGGTGGTTTGATCGAGTAGGTAATAAAAGGGCAAGGGAGATGTGTGGTAATAAAAAGAGTGTGGTTGAGATAGCAGAAGATGGTGTCTTAAAATGGTTTGATCACATGGAGAGAATGAGTGAGGAAAGACTGGCTAAGACGATATACGTGTCAGAGGTTGAGGGAACGAAGAGAGATGGAAAACCAGATTGGAGGTGTAATGATGTACTGAAAAGGATTTTCAGCGATCAGAGCCTGAACATGCAAGAGGGTGAAAGGCGTGCATGGAAGAGAGTGAATTGGAACGATGTTGCATACCAGGGTCGACAAGCTGTCAGTGGATTGAACCAGGAAATTTAAAGAGTCTGGGGTACACCGTGGACAGATTTTTGAGGCCTGGATGTGGAAAGGGGACTGAGATTTTAGTGCATTATACATGACACCTAGAGGCTGAGCATGAACGAGTGTTTCCTTTGTTATCTTTTCCTATATCTACCTCGTGCACATACCAAGGGAGGGGGTTGTCATTTCATGTGTAGCGGGATGGCTATGTGAATGAATGAAAGCAGCACGTATGAATTATGTACATGTGTATATATGTGCATGGCCGTGTATATATACATATAAATACACGCACAGACATATACATATATACACATGTACATAATTCTTACTGTCTGCCCTTATTCATTCCGTCGCCACCCCGCCATATATGACCTGTTAGCTCCCTCCCCCAGCATGTGCGCGAGGTAGCGCTAGGAAAAGAAAACAAAGGCCAGATTCGCTCACACTCAGTCTCTAGATGCCATATATAATGCACCGAAACTAAAGCCTGGTTTCCACATCCATGCCCCACAGAACTTTCCATGGTTAACCCATACGTTTCACATGCCCTGGTTCAATCAATTGGCTGTGCATCGACCCCAGTATATCACATAGTTCCAATTCACTCTATTCCTCGCACGCCTCTCACCATCCTGCATGTTCAAGCCACGATCACTCAGAATCTTTTTCACTCCATATTTCCACCTCCAATTTGGTCTCCCACTTCTCCTCGTTCCCTCCACCTCTGACACATATACCATCTTTTACGATCTTTCTTCACTCATTCTCTCCATGTGACCAAACCATTTCAAAACACCCTCTTCTGTTCTCTAAACCACACTCTTTTCACCACTACACATCTCTCTTACCCTTTAACTACTTACTCGAGCAAACCACCTCATACCATATAGTTTCCCCAAACATCTCATTTTCAGCACATCCACCCTCCTCCGCACAACTTTATAGCCCACGCCTCACAACAAGTAACATTGTTGGAACAACTATTCCTCCAAGCATACCCATTTTTGCTTTCCAAGATAACGTTCTCGACTTCCACACTATTTTCAACGCTCCCGAACTTTCGCCCCCTCCCCTACCCTATGATTCACTTCCGCTTCCATGGTTCCATCCGCTGCCAAATCCACTCCCAGATATCTAAAACACTTCACTTCCTCCAGTTTTTCTCCATTCAAACTTACCTCCAAATTGACTAGTCCCTCAATCCTACTGTACCTAATAACCTTGCTCTTATTCACATCTACTCTCAGCTTTCTTCTTTCACACCCTTTACCAAACTCAATCACCAGCTACTGCAGTTTCTCACATGAATCAGCCACCAGCGCTGTATCATCATCGAACAACTGACTCACTTCCCACGCTCTCTCATCCACAACAGATTGCACAATTGTCCCTCTTTCCGAAACTCTTGCATTCGCCTCCCTAACAACCCCATCTATAAACAAATCAAACAACCATGGAGACATCACGCACCCCTGCCGCAAACCAACATTCACTGAGAACCAATCACTTTCTTCTCTTCCTACACGTACACATGCCTAACATCCTTTATAAAAACTTTTCACTGCTTCTAACAACTAACCTCCGACGCCATATATTCTTAATACCTTCCACAGAGCACCTCTGTCAACTCTATCATGTGCCTTTTCCAGATCCCTAAATGATACATACAAATCCATTTCCTTTTTAAGTATTTCTCACATACATTCTTCAAAGCAAACACCTGGTCCACACATCCTCTACCACTTCAGAAAAAACATTGCTCCTCCCCAATCTGATGCTCTGTACATGCCTTCACCCTCTCAATCAATACCCTCCCGTATAATATCCCTGGAATACTCAACAAACATATACCTCTGTAATTTGAGCACTCACTCTGATCCCCTTTGCCTTTGTACAATGGCACTATACAAGCATTCCGCCAATCCTCAGGCACCTCACCATGAGTCATACATACAATAAATAATCTTACCAACCAGTCAACAATACAGTCACCCCCTTTTTTAATAAATTCCACTGCGATACCATCCAAACCTGCTGCCTTGCCGGCTTTCATCTTCCGCAAAGCTTTTACTACCTCTTCTCTGTTTATCAAATCATTCTCCCTAACCCTCTCACTTTGCACACCACCTCGACCAAAACACCATATATCTGCAACTCCATCATCAAACACATTCAAACAAACACTCAAAACACAGACTCCATCTCCTTCTCACACCAACACTACTTGTTATCACCTCCCCATTAGCCCCCTTCACTGATGTTCCCATTTGATCCTTTGTCTTACGTACTTTATTTACCTCATTTTAAAACATCTTTTATTCTCTCTAAAATTTAACGATACTCTCTCATCACAACTCTCATTTGCCCTCTTTTTCACCTCTTGCAATTTTCTCTTGACCTCCTGCCTCTTTCTTTTATACATCTCCCAGTCATTTGCAGTATTTCCCGACAAAAATCGTCCAAATGCCTCTCTCTTCTCCTTTAGCAATAATCTTACTTCTTCATCCCACCACTCAATACCCTTTCTAATCTGCCCTCCTCTCACGCTTCTCATGCCACAAGTATCTTTTGGGCAATCCATCACTGATTCCCTAAATGCATCCCATTCCTCCCACATTCCCCTTACCCCTTTGTTTTCACCTTTTCCATTCTGTACTTAGTCTCTCCTGGTACTTCCTCACACAAGTCTCCTTCCCAAGCGCACTTACTCTCACCACTCTCTTCACCATAACATTCTTTCTCTTTTCTGAAAACCTCTAGAAAGCCTCACTTTTGCCTCCACAAGATAATGATCAGACATCCCACCACATCCCAGCACATTAACATCCAAAAGTCTCTCTTTCGCGCCCTGTCAATTAATACGTAATTCAATAAAGCTCTCTGGCCATCTCTCCTACTTACATACGTATACTTATGTATATATCTCTTTATAAACCAAGTATTCCCAATCACCAGTCCTCTTTCAGCACATGAATCTACAAGCTCTTCGCCATTTGCTCTGGAGAAGGTATATGATAGAGTTCATAAAGATGCTCTGTGGAAGGTATTACGAATATATGGTGTTGGAGGTAAATTGTTACAAGCATTGAAAAGTTTTTGTCGTGGATGTAAGGCATGTGCACGTGTAGGAAGAGAGGAAAGTGATTGGTTTTCAGTGAATGTTGGTTTGCGGCAGGAGTGCGTGAAAGCCTTCATGGTTGTTTAATTTATTTATGGATGGGGGTTGTTTTGAGGTAAATGCAATGGTTTTGGAAAGAGGGGCAAGTATGCAGTCTGCTGTGGATGAGAGAGCTAGTGAAGTGAGTCAGTTGGTGTTCGCTAATGATACAGCGCTGGTGGCTGATTCGGGTGAGAAACTGCAGAAGCTGATGACTGAGTTTGGTAAAGTGTGTGAAGGAAGAAAGCTGACAGTAAATGTGAATAAGAGCAAGGTTATTAGGTATAGTAGGGTTCAGGGAAAAGTCAACTTGGAAGTAAGTTTGAATGGAGAAAATCTGGAGCAATTGAAGCGTTTTAGATATCTGGGAGTGGATTTTGTATCGGATGAAATCATGGAAGCGGAAGTGAATCATAGGGTGGGGGAGGGGGTGAAAGTTCTTGGAGCGTTGAAAGATGTGAGGAAGTCGAGAACGTTATCATGGAAAGCAAAAATGAGTATGTTTGAAGGAATCGTGGTTCTAACAATGTTATATGTTTGCGAGGCGTGGGCAATAGGAAGAGTTGTGCAGAAGAGGGTGGATGTTTTGGAAATGAGATGTTTGAGGACATGTGGTGTGAGGTGGTTTGATCGAGTAAGTAATGAAAGGGTTAGAGAGATATGTGGTAATAAAAATGAGTGTGGTTGAGAGAGCAGAAGAGGGTGATTTGAAATGGTTTGGTCACATGGAGAGAATGAGTGAGGAAAGATTGACAAACAGGATATATTTGTCAGAGATGGAGGGAAGGAGGAGAAGCAGGAGACCAAGTTGGAGGTGGAAAGATGGAGTGAAAAAGATTATTAGTGATCAGGGCATGAACATGCCGGAGGGTGAAAGGAGTGCAAGGAACAGAGCGTGTGGTATACTGGGGTTGACCTGCTGTCAATATATTAAACCAGAGCATGTAAAACGTCTGGGGTAAAACATGGAGTTGAGTGGAACTTGGATGTGGAAAGGAGCTGTGGTTTCGGTGCATTAAACATGACAGCTAGAGACTGAGTTTGAATGAATGTGTCCTTTGTTGTCTTTTCCTAGCGCTACCTATCGCGTATGCGGGGGAGGTGGTTTTCGTTTCATGTGTGGTGGGGTGGCGACGAGAATGAATAAGGGTAGACAGTATGACTTATGTACATGTGTATATATGAATATTTCTGTGTGTGTGTGTGTGTGTGTGTGTGTATATATATATGTGTATATATATATATATATATATATATATATATATATATATATATATATATATATATATATATATATATATATATATATATATATATATATATATATATATATATATATATATATATATATATATATATATATATATATATATATATATATTTATTTCTTTATTTTGCTTTGTCGCTGTCTCCCGCTTTAGCGAGGTAGCGCAAGGAAACAGAAGAAATAATGGCCCAACCCACCCATATACACATGTATATGCATACACGTCCACACACGCAAATATACATACCTATACATCTCAAAGTACATATATATATACACGCAGACATATACATATATACACATGAACATAATTCATACTGTCTGCCTTTATTTAATCCCACCGCCACCTCGCCCCTCATGTGTGCGACTTAGCGCTAAGAAAAGACAACAAAGTCCCCATTCGTTCACACTCAGTATCTAGCTGTCACGTAATAATGCACCGACACCACAGCTCCCTTTCCACATTGAGGCACCACAGAACTTTCAATGGTTTACCCCAAACGCTTCACATGCCCTGTTTCAATCCATTGACAGCAAGTCGACCCCGGTATACCACATCGTTCCAATTCACTCTATTCCTTGCACGCCTTTCACCCTCCTGCATGTTCAGGCCCCGATCGCTCAAAATCTTTTTCAATCCATCTTTCCACCTCCAATTTGGTCTCCCACTTCTCCTCGTTCCCTCCACCTCTGACACATATATCCTCTTGGTCAATCTTTACTCATTCATTCTCTCCATGTGACCAAACAATTTCAAAACACCCTATTCTGCTCTCTTAACCACACTCATTTTATTTCCACACATCTCTCTTACCCTTACAATACTTACTCGATCAAACCACCTCACACCACATATTGTCCTCGAACATCTCAAGTCCAGCACATCCACCCTCCTGCGCACACCTCTATCCACAGCCCACGCCTCGCAACCATACAATATTGTTGGAAACACTATTCCTTCAAACATAGCCATTTTTGCTTTCCGAGACAATGTTCTCGACTTCCAAACATTATTCAAGGCTCCCAGAATTTTCGCCCCCTCCCCCACCCTATGATTCACTTCCGCTTCCATGGTTCCATCCGCTGCCAGATCCACTCCCAGATATCTAAAACACTTTACTTCCTCCAGTTTTTCTCTATTCAAACTTACTTCCCAATTGGCTTGACCCAAAACCCTATAGTACCTAATATCTTTGCTCTTATTTACATTTACTCTTAACTTTCTTCTTTCACACACTTTACCAAACTCAGCCACCAGCTTCTGCAGTTTATCACATGAATCAGCCACCAGCGCTGTATCATCATCGAACAACGACTGACTCACTTCCCAAGCTCTCTCATCCACAACAGACTGCATACTTGACCCTCTTTCCAAAATTCTTACATTCACCTCCCTAACAACCTCATCCATAAACAAAATAAACAACCATGGAGACATCACACACCCCTACTGCAAACATACATTCACTGAGAACCAATCAATTTCCTCTCTTCCTACACGTACACGTGCCTTACATCCTCGATAAAAACTTTTCACTGCTTCTAACAACTTGTCTCCCACACCATATATTCTTAATACCTTCCACAGAGCATCTCTATCAACTCTATCATATGCCTTCTCCAGATCCATAAATGCTACATACAAATCCATTTGCTTTTCTAAGTATTTCTCACATACATTCTTCCAGGCAAACACCTGATCCACACATCCTCTACCACTTCTGAAACCACACTGCTCTTCCCCAATATGATGCTCTGTACATGCCTTCACCATCTCGATCAATACCCTCGCATATAATTCACCAGGAATACTCAACAAACTTATACTTCTGTAATTTGAGCACTCACTCAGGCACCTCACCATGAATCATACATACATTAAATAACCTTACCAACCAGTCAACAATACAATCACCCACTTTTTTAATAAATTCCATTGCAATACCATCCAAACCTGCTGCCCTTCCGGCTTTCATCTTCCGCAAAGCTTTTACTACCTCTTCTCTGTTTGCCAAATCATTTTCCCTAACCCTCTCACTTTGCACACCACCTCGACCAAAACACCCTATATCTGCCACTCTATCATCAAACACATTCAACAAACCTAAAAATACTTACTCCATCTCCTTCTCATATCACCACTACTTGTTATCACCTCCCCATTAGCCCCCTTCACTGGAGTTCCCATTTGTTCCCTTGTCTTACGCACTTTATTTACCTCCTTACAAAATATCTTTCTATTCTCCCTAAAAATTAATGATACTTCTCACCCCAACTCTCATTTGCCCCCTTTTTCACCTGTTGCACCTTTCTCTTGACCTCCTGCCTCTTTCTTTTATACATCTCCCACTCATTTCCATTCTTTCCCAGCAAACATCTTCCAAATGCCTCTCCGTTCTCTTTCACTAAAAATCTTACTTCTTCATTCCACAACTCACTACCCTTTCTAATCAACCCACCTCCCACGCTTCTCATGCCACAAGCATCTCTTGCGCAAGCTATCACTGCTTCCCTAAATACATCCCATTCCTCCACCACTCCCCTTACCTCCATTGGTCTCACCTTTTTCCATTCTGTACTCAGTCTCTCCTGGTACTTCCTCACACAAGTCTCCTTCCCAAGCTCACTTACTCTCTCCACTCTCTTCACCCAAACATTCTCTCTTCTTTTCTGAAAACCCCTACAAATCTTCACCTTCACCTCCACAAAATAATGTGGAGGTGAAGTCTCTCTTTCGCGCGCCTATCAATTAACACATGATCCGATAACGCTCTCTGGCCATCTCTCCTACTTACATACGTATACTTATGTATATCTCGCTTTTTAAACCAGGTATTCCCAATTACCGGCTCTTTTTCAGCACATAAATCTACAAGGCTCTTCACCATTTCCATTTACAACACTGAACACCCCATGTATACCAATTATTCCCTCAACTGCCATATTACTCACCTTTGCATTCAAATCACCCATCACTATAATCCGGTCTTGTGCATCAAAATCACCAATACACTCATTCAGCTTCTCCCAAAACACTTGCCTCTCATGATCTTTCTTCTCATGCCCAGGTGCATATGCACCAATAATCACCCATCTCTCTCCATCAACTTTCAGTTTTACCCATATCAATCTAGAGTTTACTTTCTTGCACTCTATCATATACTCCCACAACTCCTGTCTCAGGAGTAGTGCTACTCCTTCCCTTGCTCTTGTCCTCTCACTAACCCATGACTTTACTCCCAAGACATTCCCAATCCACTCTTCCCCATTACCCTTGAGCTTCGTTTCACTCAGAGCCAAAATATCCAGTTTCCTTTCCTCAAACATACTACCTATCTCTCCTTTTTTCTCATCATGGTTACATCCACACACATTTAGACACCCCAATCTGAGCCTTCGAGGAGGATGAGCACTCCCCGCGTGACTCCTTCATCTGTTTCCCCTTTTAGAAAGTTATAATACAAGATGGGGAGAGTTTCTGGTCCCCCGCTCCCTCCCCCTTTAGTCGCCTTCTACGACACTTGAGGAATGCGTGGGAAGTATTCTTTTTCCCCTATCCCCAGGGTTAAGAAAGTTAAAATACAAGGAGGGGAGGGTTTCTGGCCCCCCGCTCCCGTCCCCTTTAGTCGCCTTTTGCGACACTTGAGGAATGCGTGGGAAGTACTCTTTCTCCCCTATCCCCAGGGATATATATATATATATATATATATATATATATATATATATATATATATATATATATATATATATATATATATATATATATATATATATATATATATATATATATATATATATATATATATATATATGTATATATATATATATATATATATTTTTCTTTTTTCTTTTAAACTATTCGCCATTTCCCGCGTTAGCGAGGTAGCGTTAAGAACAGAGGACTGGGTCTTTATTGGAATATCCTCACCTGGCCCCCTCTGTTCCTTCTTTGGAAAATGAAAAAAAAAAACGAGAGGGGAGGATTTCCAGCCCCCCGCTCCCTCCCATTTTAGTCGCCTTCTACGACACGCAGGGAATACGTGGGAAGTATTCTTAATCCCCTATCCCCAGGGGTAATATATATATATATATATATATATATATATATATATATATATATATATATATATATATATATATATATATATATATATATATATATATATATATATATATATATATATATATATATATATATATATATATATATATATGTGTATATATATATATATATATATATATATATATATATATATATATATATATATATATATATATATATATATATATATATATATATAAATTTTTTTTTTATTTTTGTCGCTGTCTCCCGCGTTTGCGAGGTAGCGCAAGGATACAGACGAAAGAAATGGCCCTACCCACCCCCATACACATGTATATACATACGTCGACACACGCAAATATACATACCTACACAGCTTTCCATGGTTTACCCCAGACGCTTCACATGCCCTGATTCAATCCACTGACAGCACGTCAACCCCGGTATACCACATCGATCCAATTCACTCTATTCCTTGCCCTCCTTTCACCCTCCTGCATGTTCAGGCCCCGATCACTCAAAATCTTTTTCACTCCATGTTTCCACCTCCAATTTGGTCTCCCACTTCTCCTCGTTCCCTCCACCTCCGACACATATATCCTCTTGGTCAATCTCTCCTCACTCATTCTCTCCATGTGCCAAAACCATTTCAAAACACCCTCTTCTGCTCTCTCAACCACGCTCTTTTTATTTCCACACATCTCTCTTACCCTTACGTTACTTACTCGATCAAACCACCTCACACCACACATTGTCCTCAAACATCTCATTTCCAGCACATCCATCCTCCTGCGCACAACTCTATCCATAGCCCACGCCTCGCAACCATACAACATTGTTGGAACCACTATTCCTTCAAACATACCCATTTTTGCTTTCCGAGATAATGTTCTCGACTTCCACACATTCTTCAAGGCTCCCAGGATTTTCGCCCACTCCCCCACCCTATGATCCACTTCCGCTTCCATGGTTCCATCCGCTGCCAGATCCACTCCCAGATATCTAAAACACTTTACTTCCTCCAGTTTTTCTCCATTCAAACTTACCTCCCAATTGACTTGACCCTCAACCCTACTGTACCTAATAACCTTGCTCTTATTCACATTTACTCTTAAATTTCTTCTTTCACACACTTTACCAGACTCAGTCACCAGCTTCTGCAGTTTCTCACATGAATCAGCCACCAGCGCTGTATCATCAGCGAACAACAACTGACTCACTTCCCAAGCTCTCTCATCCCCAACAGACTTCATACTTGCCCCTCTTTCCAGAAGTGGTAGAGGATGTGTGGATTAGGTGTTTGCTTTGAAGAATGTATGTGAGAAATACTTAGAAAAGCAAATGGATTTGTATGTAGCATTTATGGATCTGGAGAAGGCATATGATAGAGTTGATAGAGATGCTCTGTGGAAGGTATTAAGAATGTATGGTGTGGGAGGCAAGTTGTTAGAAGCAGTGAAAAGTTTTTATCGAGGATATAAGTCATGTGTACGTGTAGGAAGAGAGGAAAGTGATTGGTTTTCAGCTTTCTTCTTTCACACACTTTACCAAATTCCGTCATCAGTTTCTGCAGTTTCCTACCCGAATCAGCCATCAGCGATGTATCATTAGCGAACAACAACTGACTCACTTACCAAGCTCTCTCATGCACAACAGACTGCATGTTTGCCTCTCTATCCAAACTCTTGTATTCACCTCCCTAACACCCCCATCCATAAAGAAATTAAACATTAATGGAGACATCACTCACCATAGCCGCAAACCGACATTTACTGAGAACCAATCACTTTCCTCTCTTCCTACTCGTACGCATGTCGTACATCGTCGGTAGAAACTTTTCACTGCTCCTAACAACTTGCCTCACCCACCGTATATTCTTAATACCTTCCACAGAGCGTCTCCATCATCTCTATCATATGCCTTCTCCAGATCCATAAATGCTACATACAAATCCATTTGCTTTTCACATACATTCTTCAAAGCAAACACCTGACCCACACATCCTCTACCACTTCCGAAACCACAATGCTCTTCCCCAATCTGATGTTCTCTACATGCCATCATCGCGTTAATCAATACCCTCCCATATAATTTCCCAGGAATACTCAACAAACCTATACCTCGGTAATCTAAACACACAACTTTATCCCCTTTGTCTTTGTACAATGGCACTATGCATGCATTCCGCCAATCCTCAGGAACCTCACCATGAGTCATATATACACAAAATATCCTCACCAACCAGTCAACAACACAGTCCTCCCCTTTTTTTAATAAATTCCATTGCAATACCGTCCAAACCAGCTGCCTTGCCGGCTTTTATCTTCCACAAAGCTTTTACTACCTCTTCACTGTTTACCGTACTATTCTCCCTAACCCTCTCACTTCGCACGCCACTTCGACCAAAACACCCTGTACCTACCGCTCTATCATCAAACACATCCAACAAACCTTAAAATATTCACTCCATCTCCTTCTCACATCACCACTGCTTATCATTACCTCCCCATTAGCCCCCTGCACTGATGTCCCTTGTTATCTTGTCTTACGTACTTTATTTGCCTCCTCCCAAAACGTATTTTTAATCTCTTTAGAATTTAATGATACTCTCTCTTCCCAACTCTCATTTGCACGCTTTTTTACCTCTTGCACCTTTCTCTTGACCGCTTGGCTCTTTCGTTTATACATCTCCCATTCATTTACATTATTTCCCAGCAAAAATCGTCCACATGCCTCCCTCTTCTCTTTCACGAATAATCTTACTTCTTCATTCCACCACTCACTGCCCTTTCTAATCTGCCCACCTCCCACGCTTCTTATGCCACAAGCATCTTTTGCGCAAGCCAACACTACTTCCCTAAATACATCCTATTCCTCCCCCACTCCATTAACATCCTTTACTCTCACCTCTTTCCATTCTGCACTCAGTCTCTCTTGGTAGCTCCTCCCAAATGACTCCTTGCAAAGCTCTCTTACTCTCACCACTCTATTCACCCCCAACAGTCTCTCTTCTTTTCTGAAAACCCCCACAAATCTTTACCTTCGCCTCCACAAGATAATGATTACCCATCCCTCCAGTTGCACCTCTCAGCACTTTAACATCCAAAAGTCTCTCTTTCACATACGTATTAATGAACACGTAATCCAATAACGCTCTCTGGCCATCTCTCCTACTTATATACGTATACTTATGTATATCTCTCTTTTTAAACCAGGTCATCCCAATCACCAGTCCTTTTTCAGCACATAAATCTACAAGAACTTCACCATTTCCATTTACAACACTGAACACCCCATGTACAACAAATATTTCTTCAACTGCCACATTACTCACCTTTCCATTCAAATCACCCATCACTATAACACGGTCTCCTGCATCAAAACTACTGACAGACTCTCTCAGCTGCTCCCAAAACACTTTCCTCTCATGATCTTTCTTCTCATGCCCAGGTGCAAATGCACCGATAATCACCCATCTCTCTCCAACCACGTTCAGTATTATCCATATCAATCTGGGGGTACGGGAGAAATAATGCTTCCCACGCATTCCTCACGTGTCGTAGAAGTCGACTAAAGGGGACGGGAGCGGGGGGCTGGAAACCCTCCACACATTTTATTCTAACTTTCTAAAAGGGGAAATTGAAGAAGGAGTCACGCGGGAATTGCTCATCCTCCTCAAAGGCTCAGATTAAGGCGTCAAAATGTGTGTGGATGAAAACAAGATGAGAAAAAAGGAGATATAGGTAGTATGTTTGAGGAAAGGAACCTGGATGTCTTGGCTCTCAGTGAAAGGAAGCTCAAGGGTAAAGGGGAAGAGTGGGTTGGGAATGTCTTGGGAGCAAAGTCAGGGATTAGTGAGAGCAAAAGAGCAAGGAAAGGAGTAAGACTAATCCTGAAACAGGAGTTGTGGAAGTATGTGATGGAGTATAAGAAAGTAAACTCTAGGTATATATATATATATATATATATATATATATATATATATATATATATATATATATATATATATTTTGCTTTGTCGCTGTCTCCCGCGTTTGCGAGGTAGCGCAAGGAAACAGACGAAAGATATGGCCCAACTCACCCCCATACACATGTATATACATACACGTCCACACAAGCAAATATACATACCCATACATCTCAATGTACACATATATATATATAAACACAGACACATACATATATACACATGCACACAATTCACACTGTCTGGCTTTATAAATTCCCATCGCCACCTCGCCACACATGGAATAACATCCCCCTCCTCCCTCATGTGTACAAGGTAGCGCTAAGAAAAGGCAACAAAGGCCCCGTTCGTTCACACTCAGTTTCTAGCTGTCATGCAATAATGCCCGAAACCACAGCTCCCTTTCCACATCCAGGCCCCACAGAACTTTCCATGGTTTACCCCAGACGCTTCACATGCCCTGTTTCAATCCACTGACAGCACGTCGACCCCGGTATACCGCATCGATCCAATTCACTCTATTCCTTGTCCGCCTTTCACCCTCCTGCATGTTCAGGCCCCGATCACTCAAAATCTTTTTCACTCCATCTTTCCTCCTCCAATCTGGTCTCCCACTTCTCCTCGTTCCCTCCACCTCCGACACATATATCCTCTTATTCTTGTATATACATACACGTCCACACATTACACATATACATACCTATACATCTCAACGTATACATATATATACACACGCAGATATATACATATATACGCACGTACATAATTTATACTGTCTGCCCTTATTCGTTCCCTTCGCCAACCCCCACACATGAAATAACAATCCCGCATGTGGACGAGGTAGCGCTAGGAAAAGACAACAAGGGCTACATTCGTTCATACTTAGTCTCTATCTGTAATGTACAATGGACCGAAACCACAGCTTCCTTTCCACATCCAGGCTCCACAAAACTTTCCTTGGTTTACGCCACAAGCTTCACATGCCCTGTTTCAATCTTTTGACAGCATGTCGACCCTGATATACCACATCGTTCCAATTTATTCTATTTCTTGCACGCTTTTCACCCTCCAACATGTTCAGGCCCCGATCACTCAATATAACTTTCACTCCATCTTTCCACCTCCATTTAGGTTTCCCACTTCTCCTCGTTCCCTCCACCTCTGACACATATATCCTCTCTGTCAATCTTTCCTCATCCTTTCTTTCCATGTGATCAAACCATTTCAAAACACCCTCTTCCTCTCTCTCAACCACATTCATTCTCTTACCACTCATCTCTCTTACCTTTCATTACTTACTCGATGAAACCACCTTACACCACATATTGTGCTCAAACATCTCATTTCCAGCACATCCACCCTCCCCCGCACAACTCTATATATAGCCCACGCCTCGAAACCATATAACATTGTTGGAACCACTATTCCTTAAAACATACTCATTTTTGCTTTCCAAGATATCGTTCTCGACTTCCACACATTTATTCAACGCTCCCAGAACTTTCGCCCCTACCCCACCTAATGATTCACTTCCGTTTCCTTGGTTCCATCAGCTGCGAAAACCACTCCCAGATATCTAAAACACTTCACTTCTTCCAGTTTTTCTCCATTCAAACTTACCTCCCAGTTGACTTGTCCCTCAACCCGACTGTACCTGATAACACCATGCTCTTATTCATATTTACTCTCAGCTTTCTTTTTTCACACACTTTACAAAACTCAACCACCAGCGTCTGCAGTTTCTCACCCGTATCAGCCACCAGTGCTTTATCATCAGCGAACAGCAACTGACTCACTTCCCAAGCTCTCTCATCCACAACAGACTGCATACTTGCCCCTCTTTCCAAAACTCTTGCATTTACCTCCCTAACAACCCCATCCATAAACAAATTAAACAACCATGGAGACATCACGCACCCCTGCCGCAAACCGACATTCACTGGGAACTAATCACTTTCCTCTGTTCCTAAACGTACACGTGCCTTAAATCATCGATAAAAACTTTTCACTGCTTCTAACAACTTACCTCCCACACCATATATTCTTAATATCTTCCACAGAGCATCTTTATCAACTCCGTCATATGCCTTCTCCATATCCATAAATGCTACATACAAATCCATTTGCTTTTCTATGTATTTCTCACCTACACTTTTCAATGCAAACACCTGATCCACACATTCTCTACCACTTTTGAAACTTCACTGCTCTTCCCCAATCTGGTGCTTTGTACATGCCTTCACCCTCTCAATCAATACGTTCCCATATAATTTTCCAGGAAAACTCAACAAACTTATAACCTCTGTAATTTGAGCATTCACTCTTATCCCCTATGCTTGTACAATGGCACTATGCAAGCATTCCACCAGTCCTCAGGCACCTCACCATGAGTCACACATATATTAAATAACCGTCCAGCCAGTCAACAATATAGACAACCCCATTTTTCATAAATTTCACCGCAATACTATCCAAACCCTCTGCCTTGCCGGCTTTCATCTTCTCTGTTTACCATATTATTCTCCCTAACCCTCTCACTTTGCACACCACATTGACCAAAACACCCTATATCTAACACTCTATCATCAAACACATTCAACAAACCTTCAAAATACTCACTCCATCTCCTTCTCAAATCACCACTGCTTGTTATCGCCTCCCCATTAGCCCCTTCACTGATGTTCCCATTTGTTTCCTTGTCTTACGTACTTTATTTACCTTCTTCAAAAAAATCTCTTTATTCTCTCAAAAATTTAATTGTACTCTCTCAACTCAACTCCCATTTACCATCTTTTTCGCCACTTGCACCTTTCTTTTGAACTCCTATGGTTTTGTACAATGGCAGTATGCAAGCATTCCACCAGTCCTCCAGCACCTCACTATGAGTCATACATACATCAAATAACCTTACCAACCAGTCAATAATACAGTCACCCCCTTTTTAATAAATTTCACTGCAATACTATCCAAACCCGCTGCCTTGCTGGCTTTCATCTTCCGCAAAGCTTTTACTACCTCTTCTCTGTTTGTCAAATCATTCTTTCTAACCCTCTCACTTTGCTCACCTCCTCGACCAAATCACCCTAATCTGCCACTCTATCATCAAACACATTCAACAAACCTTCAAAATACTCACTCCATCTCCTTCTCATATCGCCACTACTTGTTATCACCTCCCATTTGCCCCCTTCCCTGATGTTCCCATCTGTACCCTTGTCTTACGCATTCTACTTACCTCCTTCCAAAACATCTTTTTATCCTCCCTAAAATTTAATGATACTCTGTTACCCCAACTCTCATTTGTCCTCCTTTTCTCCTTTTGCACCTTTCTCTTGACCTTTTGCCTCTTTCTTTTATACATCTCCTAGTCATTTGTATTATTTCCCTGCAAAAATCGTCCAAATGCCTCTCTCTTCTCTTTCGTTAATAATCTTACTTCATTCTTTTCTACCACTTCTGAAACCACACTGCTCTTCCCCAGTCTGATGCTCTGTACATGTATTTACCCTCTTAATGAATACACCACCCCCCCCCCCATATAATTTCCCAGGAATACTTAACAGACTTATACCTCTAGAAATTGAATACTCACTTTTATCCCCTTTCCCTTTGTATATTGGCACTATGAATGCATTCCGTCAATCATCAGACACTTTTCAATGAATCATATATACATTAAATATCCTTACCAATTGGTCAACAGCACAGTCACCCCCTATTTCTAATATATTCCACTGCAATACCATCCAAACCCACCGCCTTGCCTGCTTTCATCTTCCGCAAACATTCCACTACGTCCTTTCCGTTTACCAAACCATTCTCTCTGACCCCCTCACTTCGTACACCACTTCATCCAAAACAAACTACATCTCCCACTCTAAAATCAAACACATTCAAGAAACCTTCAAAATACTCATTCCGTGTCCTCACTTCACCACTACTTGCTATAACTTCCCATTATCCCCCTTCAAGGACATTCATATCTGTTTTCTATTCTTCCCTACTATAGTTACCTCCTTATCTGCGGATAAGGCTAACACTGTTGTGATTTAAGACAATAGAAATTATTTTTCTAAAATGAATGATCTAAACGGTGACACAACATATTCTAAACTTAGTAAAAACTCCCTTAGAAGCAGCTAATTTCCATTTCAATAAAGAAATGAAGTTCTTGTTGAAATGTAATGGTTCTCTTATCAAAAGTTTGTCATCTTTGTCTCCTTCATTGCCACATATGTATAAACTTATCAAAACACATAAATAGAATTCTCCAGCAAGACCTATAGTGAGTTCAGAAGGCTCCATTACATATGAATTGACAAAATGGTTACTTTCTTTATTAAGACCTTCAGTGGGTAAGGTATCAAATTCTAATATCATGAACAATGTCGATTTACTCAACAAGCTAAAAGATATGAATGTTAATTTTGATTTCAAACTAGTTAGCTTTCATGTTTCCTCACTTTTAACTAAAGTTCCAGATGATGACCTTTTAGAATATCTATTTCATGTCTGGGATTATATATATATATATACATATATATATATATATATATATATATATATATATATATATATATATATATATATATATATATATATATATATATATATATATATATATATATATATATATATATATATATATATATATATATATATATAAATATATATATATATATATATATATATATATATATATATATATATATATATATATATATATATATATATATATATATATATATATATATATATATATATATATATATATATATATATGTATATATATATATATATATATATATATATATATATATATATATATATATATATATATATATATATATATATATATATATATAATTTATATATATATATATAATTTATATATATATATATAATTTACCAGGAATACTCAACAAACCTATACCTTTGTAATTTGAGCACTCACTCTTATCCCTATGGCGTTGTATAATGGCACTATGCAAGCATTTCGCCAATCCTCAGGCACCTCACCATGAATCATACATACATTAAATACCCTTACCAACCAGTCAAAAAAACAGTCACTCCCTTTTTTAATAAATTCCACTGCAATACCATCCAAACCTGCTGCCTTGCCGGCTTTCATCTTCCGCAAAGCTTTTACTACCTCTTCTCTGTTTACCAAATCATTTTCCCTAACCCTCTCACTTTAAACACCACCTCGACCAAAACACCCTATATCTACCACCCTATCATTAAACACATTCAATAAACCTTCAAAATACTCATTCCATCTCCTTCTCACATCACCACTACTTGTCATCACCTCCCCATTTGATCCCATGACTGAAGTCCCCACTTGCTCCCTTGCCTTGCGCACTTTATTTACCTCCTTCCAAAACATCTCTTTATTCTCCCTAAAATTTAATGATACTCTCCATATATATATATATATATATATATATATATATATATATATATATATATATATATATATATATATATATATATATATATATATATATATATATATATATATATATATATATATATATATATATATAGTATAATAAAAGTATAAAACAAAGTATAATGAAAAAAAAGATATATATATATATATATATTTTTTTTTTTTTTTGCTTTGTCGCTGTCTCCCGCGTTTGCGAGGTAGCGCAAGGAAACAGACGAAAGAAATGGCCCAACCCACCCCCATACACATGTATATACATACACCTCCACACAGCCAAATATACATACCTATACATCTCAATATACACATATATAT
This sequence comes from Panulirus ornatus, assembly GCF_036320965.1. NCBI lineage: Eukaryota > Metazoa > Arthropoda > Malacostraca > Decapoda > Palinuridae > Panulirus > Panulirus ornatus. The sequence continues at coordinate 49,872,827 of NC_092239.1, forward strand.
ACACACAGACATATACATATATACCCATGCACACAATTCACACTGTCTGCCTTTATTTATTCCCATCGCCACCTCGCCACACATGGAATATTAGTAATTATTGATATTTATTTATATCTATTTTGCTTTGTCGCTGTCTCCCGCGTTTGCGAGGTAGCGCAAGGAAACAGACGAAAGAATTGGCCCAACCCACCCCCATACACAATGTATACACACACACGTCCACATACGCAAATATACATACCTATGCATCTCAATGTACACATATATATACATACAGAGACACATACATATATACCAATGCACACAATTCACAATGTCTGCCCCCATTCACTTCCATCGCCACCTCGCCACACATGGAATACCTTCCCCCTCCCCCCTCATGTGTGCGAGGTAGCACTAGGAAAAGACAACAAAGGCCACATTCGTTCACACTCAGTCTCTAGCTGCCACGCAATAATGCCCGAAACCACATCTCCCTTTCCACATCCAGGCCCCACACAACTTTCCATGGTTTACCCCAGACGCTTCACATGCCCAAATTCAATCCACTGACAACACGTCAACCCTGGTATACCACATCGATCATATTCACTCTATTCCTTGCCCGCCTTTCACCCTCCTGCATGTTCAAGCCCCGATCACACAAAATCTTTTTCACTTGATCTTTCCACCTCCAATTTGGTCTCCCACTTCTCTTCGTTCCCTCCACCTCCGACACATATATCCTCTAGGTCAATCTTTCCTCACTCATTCTCTCCATGTGCCCAAACCATTTCAAAACACCTTCTTCTGCTCTCTCAACCACACTCTTTTTATTTCCACACATCTCTCTTACCCTTACATTAATTACTCGATCAAACCACTTCACACCGCAAATTGTTCTCAAACATCTCATTTCCAGCACATCCACCCTCCTGCGCACAACTCTATCCATAGCCCACGCCTCGCAACCATACAACATTGTTGGAACCACTATTCCTTCAAACATACCCATTTTTGCTTTCCGAGATAATGTTCTCGACTTCCACACATTCTTCAAGGCTTCCAGGATTTTCGCCCCCTCCCCCACCCTATGATTCACTTCCGCTTCCATGGTTCCATCCGCTGCCAGAGCCACTCTCAGATATCTAAAACACTTTACTTCCTCCAATTTTTCTCCATTCAAACTCACCTCGCAATTGATTGACCCTCAACCTTGCTCTTATTCACATTTACTCTTAACTTTCTTCTTTCACACACTTTACCAAAATCAGTCACCAGCTTCTGCAGTTTCTCTCATGAATCAGCCACCAGCGCTGTATCATCAACGAACAACAACTGACTCACTAACCAAGCTCTCTCATCCCCAACAGACTTCATACTTGCCCCTCTTTCCAAAACTCTTGCATTCACTTCCCTAACAACCCCATCCATAAACAAATTAAACAACCATAGAGACATCACACACCCCTGCCGCAAACCTACATTCACTGAGAACCAATCACTTTCCTCTCTTCCTACACGTACACATGCCTTACATCCTCGATAAAAACTTTTCACTGTTTCTAACAACTTTCCTCCCACACCATATATTCTTAATACCTTCCACAGAGCATCTCTATCAACTCTATCATATGCCTTCTCCAGATCCATAAATGCTACATACAAATCCATTTGCTTTTCTAAGTATTTCTCACATACATTCTTCAAAGCAAACACCTGATCCACACATCCTCTACCACTTCTGAAACCACACTGCTCTTCCCCAATCTGATGCTCTGTACATGCCTTCACCCTCTCAATCAATACCCTCCCATATGATTTACCAGGAATACTCAACAAACTTATACCTCTGTAATTTGAGCACTCACTCTTATTCCCTTTGCCTTTGTACATTGGCACTATGCACGCATTCCGCCAATCCTTAGGCACCTCACCATGAGTCATACATACATTAAATAACCTTACCAACCAGTCAACAATACAGTCACCCCTTTTTTTAATAAATTCCACTGCAATACCATCCAAACCTGCTGCCTTGCCGGATTTCATCTTCCGCAAAGCTTTTACTACCTCTTCTCTGTTTACCAAATCATTTTCCCTAACCCTCTCACTTTGCACACCACCTCGACCAAGACACCCTATATCTGCCACTCTATCATCAAACACATTCAACAAACCTTCAAAATACTCATTCCATCTCCTCACATCACCACTACTTGTTATCACCTCCCCATTAGCGCCCTTCACTGAAGTTCCCATTTGCTTCCTTGTCTTACGCACTTTATTTACCTCCTTCCAGAACATCTTTTTATTCTCCCTAAAATTTAATGATACTCTCTGTCCCCAACTCTCATTTGCCCTTTTTTTCACCTCTTGCACCTTTCTCTTGACCTCCTGTCTCTTTCTTTTATACCTCTCCCACTCAATTGCATTTTTTCTCTGCAAAAATCGTCCCAAATGCCTCTCTCTTCTCTTTCACTAATAATCTTACCTCTTCATCCCACCACTCACTACCCTTTCTAATCAACCCACCTCCCACTCTTCTCATGCCACAAGCATCTTTTGCGCAATCCATCACTGATTCCCTAAATACATCCCATTCCTCCCCCACTCCCCTTTCTTCCATTGTTCTCACCTTTTTCCATTCTGTACTCAGTCTCTCCTGGTACTTCCTCACACAGGTCTCCTTCCCAAGCTCACTTACTCTCACCACCCTCTTCACCCAAACATTCACTCTTCTTTTCTGAAAACCCATACAAATCTTCACCTTAGCCTCCACAAGATAATGATCAGACATCCCTCCAGTTGCACCTCTCAGCACATTAACATCCAAAAGTCTCTCTTTCGCACGCCTGTCAATTAACACGTAATCCAATAACGCTCTCTGGCCATCTCTCCTACTTACATAAGTATACTTATGTATATCTCGCTTTTTAAACCAGGTATTCCCAATCATCAGTCCTTTTTCAGCACATAAATCTACAAGCTCTTCACCATTTCCATGGGAAATGGGAACTTCAGTAAAGGGCGCAAATGGGGAGGTGAAAACAAGTAGTGGTGATGTTAGAAGGAGATGGAGTGAGTATTTTGAAGGTTTGTTGAATGTGTTTGATGATAGAGTGGCAGATATAGGGTGTTTTGGTCGAGGTGGTGTGCAAAGTGAGAGGGTTAGGGAAAATGATTTGGTAAACAGAGAAGAGGTAGTGAAAGCTTTGCGGAAGATGAAAGCCGGCAAGGCAGCAGGTTTGGATGGTATTGCAGTGGAATTTATTAAAAAAGGGGGTGACTGTATTGTTGACTGGTTGGTAAGGTTATTTAATGTATGTATGACTCATGGTGAGGTGCCTGAGGTTTGGCGGAATACGTGCATAGTGCCATTGTACAAAGGCAAAGGGGATAAGAGTGAGTGCTCAAATTACAGAGGTATAAGTTTGTTGAGTATTCCTGGTAAATTATATGGGAGGGTATTGATTGAGAGGGTGAAGGCATGTACGGAGCATCAGATTGGGGAAGAGCAGTGTGGTTTCAGAAGTGGTAGAGGATGTGTGGATCAGGTGTTTGCTCTGAAAAATGTATGTGAGAAATACTTAGAAAAGCAAATGGATTTGTATGTACCATTTATGGATCTGGAGAAGGCATATGATAGAGTTGAGAGAGATGCTCTGTGGAAGGTATTAAGAATATATGGTGTGGGAGGAAAGTTGTTAGAAGCAGTGAAAAGTTTTTATCGAGGATGTAAGGCATGTGTACGTGTAGGAAGAGAGGAAAGTGATTGGTTCTCAGTGAATGTAGGTTTGCGGCAGGGGTGTGTGATGTCTCCATAGTTGTTTAATTTCTTTATGGATGGGGTTGTTAGGGAGGTAAATGCAAGAGTTTTGGAAAGAGGGTCAAGTATGAAGTCTGTTGGGGATGAGAGAGCTTGGGAAGTGAGTCAGTTGTTGTTCGCTGATGATACAGCGCTGGTGGCTGATTCATGTGAGAAACTGCAGAAGCTGGTGACTGAGTTTGGTAAAGTGAGTGGAAGAAGAAAGTTAAGAGTAAATGTGAATAAGAGCAAGGTTATTAGGTACAGTAGGGTTGAGGGTCAAGTCAATTGGGAGGTGAGTTTGAATGGAGAAAAACTAGAGGGAGTGAAGTGTTTTAGATATCTGGGAGTGGATCTGGCAGCGGATGGAAACATGGAAGTGGAAGTGGATCATAGGGTGGGGGAGGGGGCGAAAATTCTGAGAGCCTTGAAGAATGTGTGGAAGTCGAGAACATTATCTTGGAAAGCAAAAATGGGTATGTTTGAAGGAATAGTGGTTCCAACAATGTTGTATGGTTGCGAAGCGTGGGCTATGGATAGAGTTGTGCGCAGGAGGATGGATGTGCTGAAAATGAGATGTTTGAGGACAATGTGTGGTGTAAGGAGGTTTGATCGAGTGAGTAACGTAAGTGTAAGAGAGATGTGTGGAAATAAAAAGAGCGTGGTTGAGAGAGCAGAAGAGGGTGTCTTGAAGTGGTTTGGGCACATGGAGAGAATGAGTGAGGAAAGATTGACCAAGAGGATATATGTGTCGGAGGTGGAGGGAACGAGGAGAAGAGGGAGACCAAATTGGAGGTGGAAAGATGGAGTGAAAAAGATTTTGTGTGATCGGGGCCTGAACATGCCATGGAAAGCTGTGTAGGTATGTATATTTTCGTGTGTGGACGTATGTATATACATGTGTATGGGGGGGGTTTGGGCCATTTCTTTCTTCTGTTTCCTTGCGCTACCTCGCAAACGCGGGAGACAGCGACAAAGTATAATAAGAAAAAAAATAGAAAAAAAAAAAAAATATATATATATATATATATATATATATATATATATATATATATATATATATATATATATATATATATATATATATATATATATATATATTTGCTCATGGATGTGAGATGAAGAGTATTCAATTACTTCTAATCGAATAGTTATTTCCCTGTTAGGGACCATAGCCTGTCTCTTAGCATTCCAGACAACCATACAAAAGGTCCTGGGTTCAAATCCTGGCTGTTGGAAAGGATTATGTGTTTTTATGAAAGTGCACGTTCTTATGCACTATATGCACCATGTTTCCTGTGGGACGGGGTAGCAGCAGGAGTGGATGAAGGCAAGCGAGTTTAAATATGTACATATGTATATATGTGTGTGTCTGGGTATGTGTATGTATATGTGTGTATATTGATGTGTATATGTATGTAGATGTGCATTTATGGGCATTTATAAATATACATATACATATATATATTCCTGGGATAGGGTATTCCTGGGGATAGAGGAGAAAGAATACTTCCCATGTATTCCCTGCGTGTCGTAGAAGGCGACTAAAAGGGAAGGGAGCGGGGGGCTGGAAATCCTCCCTCTCGTTTTTTTTTTTTTTTTTTCCAAAAGAAGGAACAGAGAAGGGGGCCAGGTGAGGATATTCCCTCAAAGGCCCAGTCCTTTGTTCTTAATGCTACCTCGCTATCGCGGGAAATGGCGAATAGTATGAAAAAAAAAAAAAAAAAGAAAATATATATATATATATATATATATATATATATATATATATATATATATATATATATAAATATATATATATATATATTTTCTTTCTTTTAAGCTATCCGCCATTTCCCGCATTAGCGAGGTAGCGTTAAGAACAGAGGACTGGGCCTTTGTGGAATATCCTCACCTGGCCCCCCTCTGTTCCTTCTTTTGGAAAATTAAAAAAAAGAAAAAAAAAACGAGAGGGGAGGATTTCCAGCCTCCAGCTCCCTCCCCTTTTAGTCGCCTTCTACGACACGCAGGGAATACGTGGGAAGTATTCTTCATCCCCTATCCCCAGGGATAATATATATATATATATATATATATATATATATATATATATATATATATATATATATATATATATATATATATAATATATATATATATATATATATATATATATATATATATATATATATATATATATATATATATATATATATATATATATATATATATATATATATATATATATATATATATATATATATATATATATATATATATATATATATATATATATATATATATCCTCCCATCCTTGTATTAACTTTCTAAAATGGGAAACAGAAGAAGGAGTCACGCGGGGAGTGATCATCCTCCTCGAAGGCTCAGAGTGGGGTGCCTAAATGTGTGTGGATGTAACCAAGATGTGAAAAAAGGAGAGATAGGTAGTATGTTTGAGGAAAGGAACCTGGATGTTTTGGCTCTGAGTGAAACGAAGCTCAAGGGTAAAGGGGAAGAGTGGTTTGGAAATGTCTGGGGAGTGAAGTCAGGGGTTAGTGAGAGGACAAGAGCAAGGGAAGGAGTAGCAATACTCCTGAAACAGGAGTTGTGGGAGTATGTGATAGAATGTAAGAAAGTAAATTCTCGATTAATATGGGTAAAATTGAAAGTTGATGGAGAGAGGTGGGTGATTATTGGTGCATATGCACCTGGGCATGAGAAGAAAGATCATGAGAGGCAAGTGTTTTGGGAGCAGCTGAATGAGTGTGTTAGCGGTTTTGATGCACGAGACCGGGTTATAGTGATGGGTGATTTGAATGCAAAGGTGAGTAATGTGGCAGTTGAGGGAATAATTGGTATGCATGGGGTGTTCAGTGTTGTGAATGGAAATGGTGAAGAGCTTGTAGATTTATGTGCTGAAAAAGGACTAATGATTGGGAATACCTGGTTTAAAAAGCGAGATATACATAAGTATACTTATGTAAGTAGGAGAGATGGCCAGAGAGCGTTATTGGATTACGTGTTAATTGACAGGCGTGCGAAAGAGAGACTTTTGGATGTTAATGTGCTGAGAGGTGCAACTGGAGGGATGTCTGATCATTATCTTGTGGAGGCTAAGGTGAAGATTAGTATGGGTTTTCAGAAAAGAGGAGTGAATGTTGGGGTGAAGAAGGTGGTGAGAGTAAGTGAGCTTGGGAAGGAGACCTGTGTGGGGAAGTACCAGGAGAGACTGTGTACAGAATGGAAAAAGGTGAGAACAATGGAAGTAAGGGGAGTGGGGGAGGAATGGGATGTATTTAGGGAATCAGTGATGGATTGCGCAAAAGATGCTTGTGGCATGAGAAGAGTGGGAGGTGGGCTGTTTAGAAAGGGTAGTGAGTGGTGGGATGAAGAAGTAAGAGTATTAGTGAAAGAGAAGAGAGAGGCATTTGGACGATTTTTGCAGGGAAAAAATGCAATTGAGTGGGAGAAGTATAAAAGAAAGAGACAGGAGGTCAAGAGAAAGGTGCAAGAGGTGAAAAAAAGGGCAAATGAGAGTTGGGGTGAGAGACTATCAGTAAATTTTAGGGAGAATAAAAAACTTTACCAAAAACAACAAACTTTACCAAACTCAGTCACCAGCTTCTGCAGTTTCTCACATGAATCAGCCACCAGCGCTGTATCATCAGCGAACAACAACTGACTCACTTCCCAGGCTCTCTCATCCCCAACAGACTTCATACTTGCCCCTCTTTCCAGGACTCTTGCATTTACCTCCCTAACAACCCCATCCATAAACAAATTAAACAACCATGGAGACATCACACACCCCTGCCGCAAACCTACATTCACTGAGAACCAATCACTTTCCTCTCTTCCTACACGTACACATGCCTTACATCCTCGATAAAAACTTTTCACTGCTTCTAACAACTTGCCTCCCACACCATATATTCTTAATACCTTCCACAGAGCATCTCTATCAACTCTATCATATGCCTTCTCCAGATCCATAAATGCTACATACAAATCCATTTGCTTTTCTAAGTATTTCTCACATACATTCTTCAAAGCAAACACCTGATCCACACATCCTCTACCACTTCTGAAACCGCACTGCTCTTCCCCAATCTGATGCTCTGTACATGCCTTCACCCTCTCAATCAATACCCTCCCATATAATTTACCAGGAATACTCAACAAACTTATACCTCTGTAATTTGAGCACTCACTCTTATCCCCTTTGCCTTTGTACAATGGCACTATGCACGCATTCCGCCAATCCTCAGGCACCTCACCATGAGTCATACATATATTAAATAACCTTACCAACCAGTCAACAATACAGTCACCCCCTTTTTTAATAAATTCCACTGCAATACCATCCAAACCTGCTGCCTTGCCGGCTTTCATCTTCCGCAAAGCTTTTACTACCTCTTCTCTGTTTACCAAATCATTTTCCCTAACCCTCTCACTTTGCACACCACCTCGACCCAAACACCCTATATCTGCCACTCTGTCATCAGACACATTCAACAAACCTTCAAAATACTCATTCCATCTCCTTCTCACATCACCACTACTTGTTATCACCTCCCCATTTACGCCCTTCACTGAAGTTCCCATTTGCTCCCTTGTCTTACGCACCCTATTTACCTCCTTCCAGAACATCTTTTTATTCTCCCTAAAATTTACTGATAGTCTCTCACCCCAACTCTCATTTGCCCTTTTTTTCACCTCTTGCACCTTTCTCTTGACCTCCTGTCTCTTTCTTTTATACTTCTCCCACTCAATTGCATTTTTTCCCTGCAAAAATCGTCCAAATGCCTCTCTCTTCTCTTTCACTAATACTCTTACTTCTTCATCCCACCACTCACTACCCTTTCTAAACAGCCCACCTCCCACTCTTCTCATGCCACAAGCATCTTTTGCGCAATCCATCACTGATTCCCTAAATACATCCCATTCCTCCCCCACTCCCCTTACTTCCATTGTTCTCACCTTTTTCCATTCTGTACACAGTCTCTCCTGGTACTTCCCCACACAGGTCTCCCTCCCAAGCTCACTTATTCTCACCACCTTCTTCACCCCAACATTCACTCCTCTTTTCTGAAAACCCATACTAATCTTCACCTTAGCCTCCACAAGATAATGATCAGACAACCCTCCAGTTGCACCTCTCAGCACATTAACATCCAAAAGTCTCTCTTTCGCACGCCTGTCAATTAACACGTAATCCAATAACGCTCTCTGGCCATCTCTCCTACTTACATAAGTATACTTATGTATATCTCGCTTTTTAAACCAGGTATTCCCAATCATCAGTCCTTTTTCAGCACATAAATCTACAAGCTCTTCACCATTTCCATTTACAACACTGAACACCCCATGCATACCAATTATTCCCTCAACTGCCACATTACTCACCTTTGCATTCAAATCACCCATCACTATAACCCGGTCTCGTGCATCAAAACCGCTAACACACTCATTCAGCTGCTCCCAAAACACTTGCCTCTCATGATCTTTCTTCTCATGCCCAGGTGCATATGCACCAATAATCACCCACCTCTCTCCATCAACTTTCAATTTTACCCATATTAATCGAGAATTTACTTTCTTACATTCTATCACATACTCCCACAACTCCTGTTTAAGGAGTATTGCTACTCCTTCCCTTGCTCTTGTCCTCTCACTAACCCCTGACTTCACTCCCCAGACATTTCCAAACCACTCTTCCCCTTTACCCTTGAGCTTCGTTTCACTCAGAGCCAAAACATCCAGGTTCCTTTCCTCAAACATACTACCTATCTCTCCTTTTTTCACATCTTGGTTACATCCACACACATTTAGGCACCCCACTCTGAGCCTTCGAGGAGGATGATCACTCCCCGCGTGACTCCTTCTTCTGTTTCCCATTTTAGAAAGTTAATACAAGGAGGGGAGGATTTCCGGCCCCCCGCTCCCGTCCCCTCTAGTCGCTTTCTACGACACGCGAGGAATACGTGGGAAGTATTCTTTCACCCCTATCCCCAGGGATAATATACATATATATATACATATACACACACACACACATACACACACATACGCACATACCCACACACACACACACATACATATATATACATATGAAAAAACTTGGATTGATCGAGCAGCCATAGTCATCTCCAGCTCTTCAATACGAACTTGCCCATCGCTTCCCAACGCTTCCACTGGGGCTGTATAATCACCTCGTTCAAGTGACCCCTGACCTTACCTCTCGTAAGGTCAAGCTGACGAAGAAGAAGTTGGTGGAGGTGATGCCTTTACGACAGAGCTGTCTCTGTGTGTGTCACATGATACCAAAGCAGGCATTCGTTATCACACACTGAGGAGCAAGGTTGTGTGCAGTGTCGTGGGTGATGGAGTGGCTGGATCAACGCTCTCCAAGAAAGTTGACGTTGGGTCTTAGCCGCTCTCGAAGCTCTGTGGTGCTCATCAGTCCAGGTCATGTTCTCCACACGTAGACCAGGTAGATGATGATGTCGACGCTGTAAACAGAAGCGTCATACCCACATACTCCAGGTCGACAGGGCTACGCCATGTGCAGAGTGGGTGGTGCTGGACGCGTCCGCTGGAGTTACCATGAGAGACATCGATAAGACGTCTGAAGGCAAGACCGATTTCAACGATGAAGGCCTGCACTGTGGCTGAGAGATTGACTTGAGGAGGCAGAAGTGATATTGTGACAGTGATTGTGTCAGCGTCGCGTCGCCTCGCCACAGTGTATCGAGACAGACTTCCCCAGAACTTTTAAAGGGGAAGTAAATGTTTATAGTTGTGTTACTGGAGTGATAATTTTCATGCATGGTGTTTTTGACAAGAAAATAGTGAAGTTGGAGAAAAATGTAGCTTAGACATTGAAGCTTATTGATACAGTGGTGAAATTGATGAGAACTGCTATTTACGTTTGTGTGAATAAATTGTACATTTCCTTTTCCATAGCCAGAGGTTGAACCATTATGTGACATTCATTTTTTTTCATTCATTTCAAGCTAAAAGTTTGTTTCTAAATTGTTTCTTACATTTTTCATATATATATATATATATATATATATATATATATATATATATATATATATAGGTATAAAAAAAAAGAAAAAAAAAATATATATATATATATATATATATATATATATATATATATATATATATATATATATATATATATATATATATATATATATATTTTTTTTTTTTTTTTTATTATACTTTGTCGCTGTCTCCCGCGTTTGCGAGGTAGCGCAAGGAAACAGACGAAAGAAATGGCCCAACCCCCCCCCCATACACATGTATATACATACGTCCACACACGCAAATATACATACCTACACAGCTTTCCATGGCTTACCCCAGATGCTTCACATGCCTTGATTCAATCCACTGACAGCACGTCAACCCCGGTATACCACATCTCTCCAATTCACTCTATTCCTTGCCCTCCTTTCACCCTCCTGCATGTTCAGGCCCCGATCACACAAAATCTTTTTCACTCCATCTTTCCACCTCCAATTTGGTCTCCCTCTTCTCCTTGTTCACTCCACCTCCGACACATATATCCTCTTGGTCAATCTTTCCTCACTCATCCTCTCCATGTGCCCAAACCACTTCAAAACACCCTCTTCTGCTCTCTCAACCACGCTCTTTTTATTTCCACACATCTCTCTTACCCTTACGTTACTCACTCGATCAAACCACCTCACACCACACATTGTCCTCAAACATCTCATTTCCAGCACATCCATCCTCCTGCGCACAACTCTATCCATAGCCCACGCCTCGCAACCATACAACATTGATGGAACCACTATTCCTTCATACATAACCATTTTTGCTTTCCGAGATAATGTTCTCGACTTCCACACATTCTTCAAGGCTCCCAGAATTTTCGCCCCCTCCCCCACCCTATGATCCACTTCCGCTTCCATGGCTCCATCCGCTGCCAGATCCACTCCCAGACATCTAAAACACTTCACTTCCTCCAGTTTTTCTCCATTCAAACTCACCTCCCAATTGACTTGACCTTCAACCCTACTGTACCTAATAACCTTGCTCTTATTCACATTTACTCTTAACTTTCTTCTTCCACATACTTTACCAAACTCAGTCACCAGCTTCTGCAGTTTCTCACATGAATCAGCCACCAGCGCTGTATCATCAGCGAACAACAACTGACTCACTTCCCAAGCTCTCTCATCCCCAACATACTTCATACTTGCCCCTCTTTCCAAAACTCTTGCATTTACCTCCCTAACAACCCCATCCATAAACAAATTAAACAACCATGGAGACATCACACACCCCTGCCGCAAACCTACATTCACTGAGAACCAATCACTTTCCTCTCTTCCTACACGTACACATGCCTTACATCCTCGATAAAAACTTTTCACTGCTTCTAACAACTTGCCTCCCACACCATATATTCTTAATACCTTCCACAGAGCATCTCTATCAACTCTATCATATGCCTTCTCCAGATCCATAAATGCTACATACAAATCCATTTGCTTTTCTAAGTATTTCTCACATACATTCTTCAAAGCAAACACCTGATCCACACATCCTCTACCACTTCTGAAACCACACTGCTCTTCCCCAATCTGATGCTCTGTACATGCCTTCACCCTCTCAATCAATACCCTCCCATATAATTTACCAGGAATACTCAACAAACTTATACCTCTGTAATTTGAGCACTCACTCTTATCCCCTTTGCCTTTGTACAATGGCACTATGCACGCATTCCGCCAATCCTCAGGCACCTCACCATGAGTCATACATACATTAAATAACCTTACCAACCAGTCAACAATACAGTCACCCCCTTTTTCAATAAATTCCACTGCAATACCATCCAAACCTGCTGCCTTGCCGGCTTTCATCTTCCGCAAAGCTTTCACTACCTCTTCTCTGTTTACCAAATCATTTTCCCTAACCCTCTCACTTTGCACACCACCTCGACCAAAACACCCTATATCTGCTACTCTATCATCAAACACATTCAACAAACCTTCAAAATACTCACTCCATCTCCTTCTCACATCACCACTACTTGTTATCACCTCCCCATTTGCGCCCTTCACTGAAGTTCCCATTTGCTCCCTTGTCTTACGCACTTTATTTACCTCCTTCCAGAACATCTTTTTATTCTCCCTAAAATCTAATGATACTCTCTCACCCCAACTCTCATTTGCCTTTTTTTCACCTCTTGCACCTTTCTCTTGACCTCCTGTCTCTTTCTTTTATACATCTCCCACTCAATTGCATTTTTTCCCTGCAAAAATCGTCCAAATGCCTCTCTCTTCTCTTTCACTAATACTCTTACTTCTTCATCCCACCACTCACTACCCTTTCTAATCAACCCACCTCCCACTCTTATCATGCCACAAGCATCTTTTGCGCAATCCATCACTGATTCCCTAAATACATCCCATTCCTCCCCCACTCCCCTTACTCCCATTGTTCTCACCTTTTTCCATTCTGTACTCAGTCTCTCCTGGTACTTCCTCACACAGGTCTCCTTCTTAAGCTCACTTACTCTCACCACCCTCTTCACCCAAACATTCACTCTTCTTTTCTGAAAACCCATACAAATCTTCACCTTAGCCTCCACAAGATAATGATCAGACATCCCTCCAGTTGCACTTCTCAGCACATTAACATCGAAAAGTCTCTCTTTCGCACGCTTGTCAATTAACACGTAATCCAATAACGCTCTCTGGCCATCTCTCCTACTTACATAAGTATACTTATGTATATCTCGCTTTTTAAACCAGGTATTCCCAATCATCAGTCCTTTTTCAGCACATAAATCTACAAGCTCTTCACCATTTCCATTTACAACACTGAACACCCCATGTATACCAATTATTCCCTCAACTGCCACATTACTCACCTTTGCATTCAAATCACCCATCACTATAACCCGGTCTCGTGCATCAAAACCATTAACACACTCATTCAGCTGCTCCCAAAACACTTGCCTCTCTTGATCTTTCTTCTCATGCCCAGGTGCATATGCATCAATAATCACCCACCTCTCTCCATCAACTTTCAGTTTTACCCATATTAATCGAGAATTTACTTTCATACACTCTATCACATACTCCCACAACTCCTGTTTCAGGAGTATTGCTACTCCTTCCCTTGCTCTTGTCCTCTCACTAACCCCTGACTTTACTCCCCAGACATTCCCAAACCACTCTTCCCCTTTACCCTTGAGCTTCGTTTCACTCAGAGCCAAAACATCCAGGTTCCTTTCCTCAAACATACTACCTATCTCTCCTTTTTTCACATCTTGGTTACATCCACACACATTTAGGCACCCCACTCTGAGCCTTCGAGGAGGATGAGCACTCCCCGCGTGACTCCTTCTTCTGTTTCCCATTTTAGAAAGTTAATACAAGGAGGGGAGGATTTCTGGCCCCCCGCTCCCGTCCCCTCTAGTCGCTTTCTACGACACGCGAGGAATACGTGGGAAGTATTCTTTCACCCCTATCCCCAGGGATAATATACATATATATATATACATATACACATACACACACATACACATACATACGCACATATACACACACACACACATACATATATATACATATATATATATATACATATATATACATGATATATATATATATATATATATATATATATATATATATATATATATATATATATATATATATATATATATATATATATATATATATATATATATATATATATATATATTCCTATGAGTCCACGGGGGGTGCCTAAATGTGTGTGGATGTAACCAAGATGTGAAAAAAGGAGAGATAGGTAGTATGTTTGAGGAAAGGAACCTGGATGTTTTGGCTCTGAGTGAAACGAACCTCAAGGGTAAAGGGGAAGAGTGGTTTAGGAATGTCTTGGGAGTAAAGTCAGGGGTTAGTGAGAGGACAAGAGCAAGGGAAGGAGTAGCACTACTCCTGAAACAGGAGTTGTGGAAATATGTGATAGAATGTAAGAAAGTAAATTCTCGATTAATATGGGTAAAACTGAAAGTTGATGGAGAGAGATGGGTGATTATTGGTGCATATGCACCTGGGCATGAGAAGAAAGATCATGAGAGGCAAGTGTTTTGGGAGCAGCTGAATGAGTGTGTTAGTGGTTTTGATGCACGAGACCGGGTTATAGTGTTGGGTGATTTGAATGCAAAGGTGAGTAATGTGGCAGTTGAGGGAATAATTGGTATACATGGGGTGTTCAGTGTTGTAAATGGAAATGGTGAAAAGCTTGTAGATTTATGTGCTGAAAAAGGACTGATGATTGGGAATACCTGGTTTAAAAAGCGAGATATACATAAGTATACTTATGTAAGTAGGAGAGATGGCCAGAGAGCGTTATTGGATTACGTGTTAATTGACAGGCGCGCGAAAGAGAGGCTTTTGGATGTTAATGTGCTGAGAGGTGCAGCTGAAGGGTTGTCTGATCATTATCTTGTGGAGGCTAAGGTGAAGATTTGTTTGGGTTTTCAGAAAAGAAGAGTGAATGTTGGGGTGAAGAGGGTGGTGAGAGTAAGTGAGCTTGGGAAGGAGACTTGTGTGAGGAAGTACCAGGAGAGACTGATTACAGAATGGAAAAAGGTGAGAACAATGGAAGTAAGGGGAGTGTGGGAGGAATGGGAAGTATTTAGGGAATCAGTGATGGATTGCGCAAAAGATGCTTGTGGCATGAGAAGAGTGGGGAGGTGGGTTGATTAGAAAGGGTAGTGAGTGGTGGGATGAAGAAGTAAGGGTATTAGTGAAAGAGAAGAGAGAGGCATTTGGACGATTTTTGCAGGGAAAAAATGAAATTGAGTGGGAGACGTATAAAAGAAAGAGACAGGAGGTCAAGAGAAAGGTGCAAGAGGTGAAAAAAAGGGCAAATGAGAGTTGGGGTGAGAGAGTATCATTAAATTTTAGGGAGAATAAAAAGATGTTCTGGAAGGAGGTAAAGAAAGTGCGTAAGACAAGGGAGCAAATGGGAACTTCAGTGAAGGGCGCAAATGGGGAGGTGATAACAAGTAGTGGTGATGTGAGAAGGAGATGGAGTGAGTATTTTGAAGGTTTGTTGAATGTGTTTTATGATAGAGTGGCAGATATAGGGTGTTTTGGTCGAGGTGGTGTGCAAAGTGAGAGGGTTAGGGAAAATGAGTTGGTAAACAGAGAAGAGGTAGTGAAAGCTTTGCGGAAGATGAAAGCCGGCAAGGCAGCAGGTTTGGATGATATTGCAGTGGAATTTATTAAAAAAGGGGGTGACTGTATTGTTGACTGGTTGGTAAGGTTATTTAATGTATGTATGACTCATGGTGAGGTGCCTGAGGATTGGCGGAATGCGTGCATAATGCCATTGTACAAAGGCAAAGGGGATAAGAGTGAGTGCTCAAATTACAGAGGTATAAGTTTGTTGAGTATTCCTGGCAAATTATATGGGAGGGTATTGATTGAGAGGGTGAAGGCATGTACAGAGCATCAGATTGGGGAAGAGCAGTGTGGTTTCAGAAGTGGTAGAGGATGTGTGGATCAGGTGTTTGCTTTGAAGAATGTATGTGAGAAATACTTAGAAAAGCAAATGGATTTGTATGTAGCATTTATGGATCTGGAGAAGGCATATGATAGAGTTGATAGAGATGCTCTGTGGAAGGTATTAAGAATATATGGTGTGGGAGGCAAGTCGTTAGAAGCAGTGAAAAGTTTTTATAGAGGATGTAAGGCATATGTACGTGTAGGAAGAGAGGAAAGTGATTGGTTCTCAGTGAATGTAGGTTTGCGGCAGGGGTGTGTGATGTCTCCATGGTTGTTTAATTTGTTTATGGATGGGGTTGTTAGGGAGGTGAATGCAAGACTTTTGGAAAGAGGGGCAAGTATGAAGTCTGTTGTGGATGAGAGAGCTTGGGAAGTGAGTCAGTTGTTGTTCGCTGATGATACAGCGCTGGTGGCTGATTCATGTGAGAAACTGCAGGAGCTGGTGACTGAGTTTGGTAAAGTGTGTGAAAGAAGAAAGTTAAGAGTAAATGTGAATAAGAGCAAGGTTATTAGATACAGTAGGGTTGAGGGTCAATTCAATTGGGAGGTGAGTTTGAATGGAGAAAAACTGGAGGAAGTGAAGTGTTTTAGATATCTGGGAGTGGATCTGGCAGCGGATGGAGCCATGGAAGCGGAAGTGGATCATAGGGTGGGGGAGGGGGCGAAAATTCTGGGAGCCTTGAAGAATGTGTGGAAGTCGAGAACATTATCTCGGAAAGCAAAAATGGGTATGTTTGAAGGAATAGTGGTTCCATCAATGTTGTATGGTTGCGAGGCGTGAACTATGGATAGAGTTGTGCGCAGGAGGATGGATGTGCTGGAAATGAGATGTTTGAGGACAATGTGTGGTGTGAGGTGGTTTGATCGAGTAAGTAACGTAAGGGTAAGAGAGATGTGTGGAAATAAAAAGAGCGTGGTTGAGAGAGCAGAAGAGTGTGTTTTGAAATGGTTTGGTCACATGGAGAGAATGAGTGAGGAAAGATTGACCAAGAGGATATATGTGTCGGAGGTGGAGGGAACGAGGAGAAGAGGGAGACCAAATTGGAGGTGGAAAGATGGAGTGAAAAAGATTTTGTGTGATCGGGGCCTGAACATGCAGGAGGATGAAAGGAGGGCAAAGAATAGAGTGAATTGGAGCGATGTGGTATACCGGGGTTGACGTGCTGTCAGTGGATTGAATCAAGGCATGTGTATGGGGGTGGGTTGGGCCATTTCTTTCGTCTGTTTCCTTGGGCTACCTCGCAAACGCTGGAGACAGCGACAAAGTATAAAAAAAAAAAAAAAAAAAAAAAAAAAAAAATATATATATATATATATATATATATATATATATATATATATATATATATATATATATATATATATATATATATATATATATATATATGTATGTATATATATATATATATACATACATATATATATATATATATATATATATATATATATATATATATATATATATATATATATATATATATATATATATATATATATATATATATATATATATATATATATATATCCATATATTTATATATCCATATATATATTCCTATGAGTCCATGGGGAAAATGAAACACGATAAGTTCCCAAGTGCACTTTCGTGTAATAATCACACCATCAGGGGAGACACAAAAGAGAAATATAAGTCAGTTGATATACATCGAAGAGACGAAGCTAGGACGTCATTTGATAAAGATTGGTAAACATTTGGTAAACAAGACATACAACAAGCGTTCATAAACTTATCATTTTACAAATTCTATCAACCATAAAGTTATCTAATTTGTATAGCCCATCACTAATATGAGCGTGGGAAGGAGACTTGTGTAAGGAAGTACTAAGAGAGTCTGAGTGGAGAGCAGAAAAAGGTGAGAACAAAGGACATAAGGGGAGTGGCGGAGGAATGGCAAGTATCTAGGGAAGCAGTGATGGCTTGCGCAATAGATGATTGTGGTATGAGAAGCATGGGAAGTGGGCAGAATAGAGGGTAGTGAGTGGTGGTATGAAGAAGTAAGATTATTTATGAAAGAGAAGAGTGAGGCATTTTGACGAATTTTTCAGGGAAACAGTGCAAATGACTAGTAGATGTATAAAAGAAAGAGGCAGGAGGTTAAGAGAAAGGTGCAAGAGGTGAAAAGGGGGCATATGAGAGTATGGTTGAGAGAGTATCATGAAATTTTAGGGAAAATAAAAAGATGCTTTGGAAGGAGGAAAATAAAGTGCGTAAGACAAGAGAACAAATCGAACATTGGTGAAGGGGGCTAATGGGGAGGTGATAACAAGTGGTGGCGATTTGAAGAGATGGAGTGAGTTTTTTGAAGGTTTGTTGAATGTGTTAGATGATAGAGTGGCAGATATAGGGTGTTTTGGTCGAGGTGGTGTGTGAAGTAAGAGGGTTAGGGAAAATGATTTGGTAAACAGAGATGAAAGCTGGCAATGCACCGGGTTTGCATGTTATTGCAGTAGAATTTATCAAAAAGGGGAGACTGTGTTGTTGACTGGTTGGTAAGCATATTTAATGTGTGTATGACTCATGGTGAGGTGCCTGAGGATTGGCGGAATGCATGTATATTGTCATTGTACAAAGGGAAAGAGATGAACGTGAGTGCTCAAAATGCAGAAGTATAAGTTTGTTGAGTATTCCTGGAAAATTAATTGGGAGGGTATTGATTGAGAGGGTGAAGGCATGTACAGAGCATCAGACTGGGGAAGAGCAGTGTGCTTTCAGAAGTGGTAGAGGATGTGTTGATCAGGTGTTTGCTTTGAAGAATGTTTGTGAGAATTACTTAGAATAGGAAATGGATTTGTATGTAGCATTTATGGATCTCATGAAGGCATAGATTTGATAGAAATAGATTAGATAGAGATGCTCTGTGGAAGGTTTTAAGAATATATGGTGTGGGAGGCAAGTTGTTAGAAGCAGTGAAAAGTTTTTTATCGAGGATGTAAGGCATCTATACGAGTAGGAAGAGAGGAAAGTGTTTGGTTCTCAGTAAATGTCGGTTTGCGGCAGGGGTGCGTGATGTCTCCATGATTGTTTAATTTGTTCAAGGATGGGGTTGTTAGGGAGATGAATGCAAGAGTTTCGGAGAGAGGGGCAAGTATGCAGTCTGTTGTGGATGCGAGAGCTTGTGAAGTGAGCCAGTTCTTGTTCGCTGATGATACAGAACTGGTGGCTGATTCGGATGAGAAACTGCAGACGCCGGTGACTGAGTCTGGTAAAGTGTGTGAAAGAAGAAAGATGAGAGTAAATGTGAATAAGAGCAAGGTTATTAGGTACAGTAGGGTTGAGGGTCAAGTCAATTGGGAGGTAAGTTTCAATAGAGAAAATGTGGAGGAAGTGATGCATTTTAGATATCTGGGAGTGGATTTGGCATCGGATGGAACCAAGGAAGCGGAAGTAGGTCACCGGGTGGGGGAGGGGGTGAAGGTTCTGGGAGCGTTGAAAAATGTGTGGAAGGCGAGAACATTATCTCGGAAAGCAAAAATGGGTATGTTTGAAGGAATAGTGGTTCCAACAATGTTATATGGCTGCGATGCGTTGGCCATAGATAGAGTTGTAAGGAGGAGGGTGGATGTGTTGGAAATGAGATGTTTGAGGCGAATATGCGTTGTGAGGTGGTTTGATCGAGTATGTAATGTAAGGGTAAGAGAGATGTGTGGAAAGAAAAAGAGTGTGGTTGAGAGAGCAGAAGAGGGTGTTTTGAAATGGTTTGGTCACATTGAGAGAATGAGTGAGGAAAGATTGACAAAGAGGATATATGTGTCAGATTTGGAGGAGACGAGAAGTCGGAGACCAAATTAGAGATGGAAAGATGAGGTGAAAAAGATTTTGAGCGATCAGGGCCTGAACATGCCGGAGAGTAAAAGGCGTGCAAAGAATAGAGTGAATTGGAACGATATGGTATACAGGGGTCGTCCTGCTTTCACTGGATTGAACCAGGGTTGTGAATTGTCTGGGGTAAACCATAGAAAGCTTTGTGGGGCCTGGATGTGAAAAGGGAGCTGTGATTTTGGTGCATTATACATGACAGCAAAAGACTAAGTGTGAACGAATGTGGACTTTGTTGTCATTTCTTAGCGCTACCTAGTGCGCAAGCGGGGGGAGGGGGTTGTCATTTTATGTGTGGCGGGGTGGCTACGGGAATGAATAAAGGCAGCAAGTATGAATTATGTACATGTGTACATATGTATATGTCTGTGTATGTATGTATGTGTACAAGTTGAAATATATATGTATGTATATGTGCGTGTGTGAACGTATATGTATATACATGTGTATGCGGGTGGGTTGGGCCATTCCTTCGTGTGTGTGTCCTTGCGCTACATCGCTAAAGCGGGAGACAGCGACAAAGTATGATAAAAATAATAAAAAAAAAAAATATATATATATATATATATATATATATATATATATATATATATATATATGTATATATATATATATATATATATATATATATATATATATATATATATATATATATATATATATATATATATATATATATATATATATATTATCCCTGGGGATAGGGGAGAAAGAATAATTCCCGCGTATTCCCTGCGTGTCGTGGAAGGCGACTAAAAGGGGAGGAAGCAGGTGGCTGGAAGTACTTCCTTCTCGTTTTTTTTTTTTTAATTTTCCAAAAGAAGGAACAGAGAAGGGGGCCAGGTGAGGATATTCCCTCTAAGGCCCAGACCTCTGTTCTTAACGCTACCTCGCTAATGCGGGAAATGGCGAATGGTATTAAAGAAAGAAAGATATATATATATGTATATATATATATATATATATATATATATATATATATATATATATATATATATATATATATATATATATATAATATATATATATATATATATATATATATATATATTTTTTTTTTTTTTTTCAAACTATTCGCCATTTCCCGCATTAGCGAGGCAGCGTTAAGAACAGAGGACTGGGCCTTTGAGGGAATACCCTCACCTGGCCCAATTCTCTGTTCCTTCTTTTGGAAAATTAAAAAAAAAAACCGAGAGGGGAGGATTTCCAGCCCCCCGCTCCCTCCCCTTTTAGTCGCCTTCTACGACACGCAGGGAATACGTGGGAAGTACTCTTAATGGTTGATAAATGGTTGATAAAATTCAACCTAAACAAAATTAAAGTTAAGGATTTTATGCAAGAGAAGAACGTGCGAGTTGACATCATCTCAAACCTGCAGTCAGGGTCCCATACAGTATTAGGAAAATAGATTTGCATATATGGTGTGTTAAAAGAATAATGAAGAAAAAAGTTTCTAAAACTGTGTAGCAGTAGAGGGTAATTACTTTGGTGAAAGATCATCTGCTAGCATGTGGAGGCTTATATCAAGGCTGGCATTTTAAATCACACAGTTGTACAGTGGTGATAAAACCTGCATTCTTACATTGTAGTACTGCATTACAACCTCATCAAATTCCTTATAATTTGAAAGTGCCCACATGAGTCTCTTGCTTCTGGCAAGAAAAGCAGTTAAAGCATTAGCTTGGATGTAAAGTTTGACATTTTGAGGTCCTTTGATACTGGTCAACATAATGATGGTTATGGTATGGAGAGTTAGAAGTGCTTAGCTACTGCTGGACAAATTCTTCATATGTCTATCCTTAAATGAAAAGCCAGACAATCCTGGCACATTATCTGCACACCTCCACCATGTCCTCCCTACCCTCAGCAGCCTCAACATGCAAGATTCTGAACCATTTCTGGTAAGTGTTATCTATATCATACTTAAATATAACATTTTGTGCTTTATTCTTTATATAATTCTTAGATTAATAGTGTATCTGCACTGTATTTTATGTTTTTTGACATTTCCTTTACATTTGTGCATGAAAATGAGGTTAAAAATCATCAACAGAAGCATAATCTCCATATCCCACTGCATCTTATAATAATACTGGTTCCAATGTCAGATTCCTCACTTACATCTAGGTTTTCTGAAAGTATCTCCCACATAACCTGGGGATATCAGTATACATTAAGATCAGTCCCTGATGAACCTCAAACTGGCAATTATGTACCACATGTGGTGTCAGAGAAACAATATCATTCATCAATCAAAATGCAGGGTGAGTGCTATGTGCTCACCTTGCTTTCTTAGCAAAATCTTATACTGTAGTTACTTATAGATTGGTAAGAATACGTTTTTCTCTCCTCCTTCCCCATTTCTTCATCTAATTAATCTGCATATATATATATATACATATATATATATATATATATATATATATATATATATATATATATATATATATATATATATATATATATATATATATATATATATATATATATATATATATATATATATATATATATATATATATATATATATATATATATTTTTATTTTTTTTTTTTTTTTTTTTTTTTGCTGTCTCCCGCGTTTGCGAGGTAGCGCAAGGAAACAGACGAAAGAAATGGCCCAACCCACCCCCATACACATGTATATACATACGTACACACACGCAAATATACATACCTACACAGCTTTCCATGGTTTACCCCAGACGCTTCACATGCCTTGATTTAATCCACTGACAGCACGTCAACCCCGGTATACCACATCGCTCCAATTCACTCTATTCCTTGCCCTCCTTTCACCCTCCTGCATGTTCAGGCCCCGATCACACCAAATCTTTTTCACTCCATCTTTCCACCTCCAATTTGGTCTCCATCTTCTCCTCGTTCCCTCCACCTCCGACACTTATATCCTCTTGGTCAATCTTTCCTCACTCATTCTCTCCATGTGACCAAACCATTTCAAAACACCCTCTTCTGCTCTCTCAACCACGCTCTTTTTATTTCCACATATCTCTCTTACCCTTACGTTACTTACTCGATCAAACCACCTCACACCACACATTGTCCTCAAACATCTCATTTCCAGCACATCCATCCTCCTGCGCACAACTCTATCCATAGTCCACGCCTCGCAACCATACAACATTGATGGAACCACTATTCCTTCAAACATACCCATTTTTGCTTTCCGAGATAATGTTCTCGACATCCACACATTCTTCAAGGCTCCCAGAATTTTCGCCCCCTCCCCCACCCTATGATCCACTTCCGCTTGCATGTTTCCATCCGCTGCCAGATCCACTCCCAGATATCTAAAACACTTCACTTCCTCCAGTTTTTCTCCATTCAAACTCACCTCCCAATTGACTTGACCCTCAACCCTACTGTACCTAATAACCTTGCTCTTATTCACATTTACTCTTAACTTTCTTCTTTCACACGCTTTACCAAACTCACTCACCAGCTTCTGCAGTTTCTCACATAAATCAGCCACCAGCGCTGTATCATCAGCGAACAACAACTGACTCACTTCCCAAGCTCTTTCATCCCCAAGAGACTTCATACTTGCCCCTCTTTCCAAAACTCTTGCATTCACCTTCCTAACAACCCCATCCATAAACAAATTAAACAACCATGGAGACATCACACACCCCTGCCGCAAACCTACATTCACTGAGAACCAATCACTTTCCTCTCTTCCTACACGTACACATGCCTTACATCCTCGATAAAATCTTTTCACTGCTTCTAACAACTTGCCTCCCACACCATATATTCTTAATACCTTCCACAGAGCATCGCTATCAACTCTATCATATGCCTTCTCCAGATCCATAAATGCTACATACAAATCCATTTCCTTTTCTAAGTATTTCTCATATACATTCTTCAAAGAAAACACCTGATCCACACATCCTCTACCACTTCTGAAACCACACCGCTCTTCCCCAATCTGATGCTCTGTACATGCCTTCACCCTCTCAATCAATACCCTCCCATATAATTTACCAGGGATACTCAACAAACTTATGCCTCTATAATTTGAGCACTCACTCTTATCCCCTTTGCCTTTGTACAATGGCACTATGCACGCATTGCGCCAATATATATATATATATATATATATATATATATATATATATATATATATATATATATATATATATATATATATATATATATATATATATATATATATATATATATATATATATATATATATATATATATATATATATAAAAAAAAATATATATATATATATATATATATATATATATATATATATATATATATATATATATATATATATATGGGGATAGGGGATTAAGAATACTTCCCACGCATTCCTCACGTGTCGTAGAAGGCGACTAAAGGGGACGGGAGCGGGGGGCCAGAAACCCTCCCCTCCTCGTATTTTAACTTTCTAAAAGGGGAAACAGAAGGAGTCACGCCAGGAGTGCTCATCCTCCTCGAAGGCTCAGATTGGGGTGTCTAAATGTGTGTGGATGTAACCAAGATGAGAAAAAAGGTGAGATAGGTAGTATGTTTGAGGAAAGGAACCTGGATGTTTTGGCTCTGAGTGACACGAAGCTAAAGGGTAAAGGGGAAGAGTGGTTTTGGAATGTCTTGGGAGTAAAGTCAGGGGTTAGTGAGAGGACAAGAGTAAGGAAAGGAGTAGCACTACTCCTGAATCAGGTGTTGTGGGAGTATGTGATAGAGTGTAAGAAAGTAAATTCTAGATTGATATGGGTAAAACTGAAAGTAGATGGAGAGAGATGGGTGATTATTGGTGCATATGCACCTGGGCATGAGAAGAAAGTTCATGAAAGGCAAGTGTTTTGGGAGCAGCTGAATGAGTGTGTTAGTGGTTTTGATGCACAAGACCGGGTTATAGTGATGGGTGATTTGAATGCATGGGTGAGTAATGTGGCAGTTGAGGGAATAATTGGTATACATGGAGTGTTCAGTGTTGTAAATGGAAATGGTGAAGAGCTTGTAGATTTATGTGCTGAAAAAGTACTGGTGATTGGGAATACCTGGTTTAAAAAGCGAGATATACATAAGTATACGTATGTAAGTAGGAGAGATGGCCAGAGAGCGTTACTGGATTACGTGTTGATTGAGAGACGCGCGAAAGAGAGACTTTTGGATGTTAATTTGCTGAGAGGTGCAACTGGAGGGATGTCTGATCATTATCTTGTGGAAGCAAAGGTGAAGATTTTTGTGGGTTTTCAGAAAAGAAGAGAGAATGTTGGGGTGAAGAGAGTGGTGAGAGTAAGTGAGCTTGGGAAGGAGACTTGTGTGAGGAAGTACCAGGAGAGACTGAGTACAGAATGGAAAAAGGTGAGAACAAAGGAGGTAATGGGAGTGGGGGAGGAATGGGATGTATTTAGGGAAGCAGTGATGGCTTGAGCAAAAGATGCTTGTGGCATGAGAAGCGTGGGAGGTGGGTTGATTAGAAAAGGTAGTGAGTGGTGGGATGAAGAAGTGAGATTATTAGTGAAAGAGAAGAGATAGGCATTTTAAGGATTTTTGCAAGGAAAAAATGCAAATGAGTGGGAGAGGTATAAAAGAAGGAGGCAGGAGGTCAAGAGAAAGGTGCAAGAGGTGAAAAAGATGGCAAATGAGAGTTGGGGTGAGAGAGTATCATTAAATTTTAGGGAGAACAAAAAGATGTTTTGGAAGGAGGTAAATAAAGTGCGTAAGACAATTGAGCAAATGG
This sequence comes from Panulirus ornatus, assembly GCF_036320965.1. NCBI lineage: Eukaryota > Metazoa > Arthropoda > Malacostraca > Decapoda > Palinuridae > Panulirus > Panulirus ornatus. Next base: position 49,898,710 of record NC_092239.1, read on the forward strand.
GAACTTCAGTGAAGGGGGCTAATGGGGAGGTGGTAACAAGTAGTGGTGATGTGAGAAGGAGATTGAGTGAATATTTTGAAGGTTTGTTGAATGTGTTTGATGATAGAGTGGCAAATGTGGGGTGTCTTGGTCGAGGTGGTGTGCAAAGTGAGAGGGTTAGGGGAAAATGATTTGGTAAATAGAGAAGAGGTAGTAAAAGCTTTACGGAATATGAAAGCCGGCAAAGCAGCAGGTTTAGATGGCACTGCAGTGGAATTTATCAAAAAAGGGGGTGACTGTATAGTTGACTGGTTGGTAAGGTTATTTAATGTATGTATGATTTATGGTGAGGTGCCTGAGGATTGGCGGAATTCTTGCATAGTGCCATTGTACAAAGGCAAAGGGGATAAGAGTGAGTGCTCAGATTACAGAGCTATAAGTTTGTTGAGTATTCCTGGTAAATTATATGGGAGGTTATTGATTGAGAGGGTGAAGGCATGTACAGAGCATCAGATTGGGAAAGAGCAGTGTGGTTTCAGAAGTGGTAGAGGATGTGTGTATCAGGTGTTTGCTTTGAAGAATGTATGCGAGAAATACTTAGAAAAACAAATGGATTTGTATGTAGCATTTATGGATCTGGAGAAGGCATATGATAGAGTTGATAGAGATGCTCTGTGGAAGGTATTAAGAATATATGGTGTGGGAGGCAAGTTGTTAGAAGCAGTGAAAAGTTTTTATCGAGGATGTAAGGGATGTGTTCGTGTAGCAAGAGAGGAAAGTGATTGGTTCTCAGTGAATGTAGGTTTGCGGCAGGGGTGTGTGATGTCTCCATGGTTGTTTAATTTGTTTATGGATGGGATTGTTAGGGAGGTGAATGCAAGAGTTTTGGAAAGAGGGGCAAGTATGCAGTCTGTTGTGGATGAGAGAGCTTGGGAAGTGAGTCAGTTGTTGTTCGCTGATGATACAGCGCTGGTGGCTGATTCATGAAAGAAACTGCTAAAGCTGGTGACTGAGTTTGGTAAAGTGTGTGAAAGAAGAAAGTTAAGAGTAAATGTGAATAAGAGCAAGGTTATTAGGTACAGTAGGGTTGAAGGTCAAGTCAATTGGGCAGGTAAGTTTGAATGGAGAAAAGCTGGAGGAAGTGAAGTGTTTTAGATATCTGGGAGTGGATCTGGCAGCGGATGGAACCATGGAAGCGGAAGGGAATCATAGGGTGGGGGAGGGGGCGAAAATTCTGGGAGCCTTGAAGAATGTTTGGAAGTCGAGAACATTATCTCGGAAAGCAAAAATGGCTATGTTTGAAGGAATAGTGGTTCCAACAATGTTGTATGGTTGCGAGGCGTGGGCTATGGATAGAGTTGTGCGCAGGGGAGTGGATGTGCTGGAAATGAGATGTTTGAGGACAATATGTGGTGTGAGTTGGTTTGATCGAGTAAGTAATGTAAGGGTTAGAGAGATGTGTGGAAATAAAAAGAGTGTGGTTGAGAGAGCAGAAGAGGGTGTTTTGAAATGGTTTGGTCACATGGAGAGAATGAGTGGGGAAAGATTGACCAAGAGGATATATGTGTCAGAGGTGGAGGGAACGAGGAGAAGTGGAAGACCAAATTGGAAGTGGAAAGATGGAGTGAAAACGATTTTGAGTGATCGGGGCCTGAACATGGAGGAAGGTGAAAGGCGTGCAAGGAATAGAGTGAATTGGAACGATGTGGTATACCGGGGTCGACCTGCTGTCAGTGGATTGAATCAGGGCATGTGAAGCGTCTGGGGTAAACCATGGAAAGCTGTGTAGGTATGTATATTTGCGTGTGTGGACGTATGTATATACATGTGTATGGGGGGGGGGGGTTGGGCCATTTCTTTCGTCTGTTTCCTTGCGCTACCTCGCAAACGCGGGAGACAGCGACAAAGTATAATAAAAAGATAAAATATATATATATATATATATATATATATATATATATATATATATATATATATATATATATATATATATATATATACATATATAGATTCCTTAAAACTTACTCATTTTTGCTATCCGAGAAAACGTTCTCTCCTTCCACACATTCTTCATCGCTCCCAGAACCTTCGCCCACTCCCAAACCCTGTAAATTACATTCGCTTCCATTGTTCCATTCGCTGCGGAGTCCACTCCCCAGATATCTAAAATGCTTCAATTCCCCCAATTTTGTTATCTAAACTTACCTCCCAGCGAACTTGATACTCAACCCTACTGAAACTAGTAACCTTGCTCTTATTCAAATTTGCTGTTATCTTTCTCCTTTCACACAATTTTCCAAACTCAGTCACCAAGAGAGCCGGGTACCCATTTGATCGAGTCTAAGGGTAGATGAACAGTTGAGTTGACTGTGGACCGACAACCGTAAGCATGATTCGAACCTATGTCCTCGACCCTGGGCGACCCCTGAATGTGTCACGGTCGTAAGCTCTTGCCTAACTCTAGCAATATTTGATAGAGCTAGCCCGTGTGCGCTAGTGGTGGAGGTGAACATCTCTGTAGCCTCTGTTTAAGTTCCCTACTCCACTTTTTCCTATGGAATATTTTTCCTAATTTTCACTGTCTTCCCAAAGCATTTTATTCTAATGAATTTTCCACAAACTTCTGCAGTTTCTAAATTTCTAAGTCGTTTCATTTCACCTTACTGAATAAAGACCCCCAAAACATACCTAATGCTGCTCTGTGCTTCCTCTATGATAAGCACCACAGCATTCATCATGGAGAAGGTCCAGTGGCTGCGCAGGAGATTCTTCATATTCTGGAGCGGCAAGCGGGTGAGGACGAGGAGCCTGGTGGACCACACCAGGAGGCGGCCCTTGAGGGACCAGTGGGCGAAGGCGGCGAGGAAGGCTGGGTCGTCGCTCACCACCACCACCGTCACGCACCATGACAACTGACGTAGCTGGTGGTGATGACGTCATCATGGTAGAAAAATAATTTTTGGAGTTAACATTCTAAACATAACATACAATATATCTAAATCGTTATGGATCTATATCTGTGTCTGTTTTTTGAATCTACCTACTAAACTATCTGTCTGTCTAATTGTATAAAAATGTATCTATCAATTTAACTATGTATATATGCACCTCTCTCTCTCTCTCTCTCTCTCTCTCTCTCTCTCTCTCTCTCTCTCTCTCTCTCTCTCTCTCTCTCTCTCTCTCTCTCTCTCTCTCTCTCTCTCTCTCTCTCTCTCTATTGATATATATATATATATATATATATATATATATATATATATATATATATATATATATATATATATATATATATATATATATATATATATATATATGTGTGTGTGTGTATATATATGTATATGTATATATCCCTGGGGATAGGGGAGAAAGAATACTTCCCACGTATTCCCTGCGTGTCGTAGAAGGCGACTAAAAGGGGAGGGAGCGGGGGGCTGGAAATCCTCCCCTCTCGTTTTTTTTTTTAATTTTCCAAGAGAAGGAACAGAGAACGAGGCCAGGTGAGGATATTCCCTCAGAGGACCAGTCCTCTGTTCTTAACGCTACCTTGCTAACGCGGAAAATGGCGAATAGTATGAAAAAAAAAGATATATACGAAAAAAGAGCAGTGGAAAGCGCACCTCCAAAGAACATACAAACCTCCAACAGCCAACATTATCTCGGAAAGCAAAAATGAGTATGCTTGAAGGAATAGTGGTTCCAACAATGTTATATGGTTGCAAAACATGGGCTATAGATAGAGTTGTGCGGAGGAGGGTGGATGTGCTGAAAATGAGATGTTTGAGGACAATATGTGGTGTGAGGTGGTATGATCGAGTAAGTAAGGAAAAGGGAAGAGAGATGTATGGTAATAAAAAGAATGAGGTTGAGAGAGCAGAAGAGGGTGTTTGGAAATAGTTTGGTCTCATAGAGTGAATGAGCGAGGAAAGATGGACAAAGAGGATACATGTGTCCGAGGTGGAGTTAACAAGAAGTGGGAGAACAGATTGGAGATGGAAAGATGGAGACAGCGACAAAGCAAAAAAAAAAAAAAAAAAAATATATATATATATATATATATATATATATATATATATATATATATATATATTTATATATATATATATATATATATATATATATATATATATATATATATATATATATATATATATATATATATATATATATGTATATACATGTGTATGGGGGTGGGTTGGGCCATTTCTTTCGTGTGTTTCCTTGCGCTACCTCGCAAACGCGGGAGACAGCGAAAAAAAAAAAAATATATATATATATATATATATATAAATTTATAAATATATATATATATACAAATAAATATATGTATATATATATATATATATATATATATATATATATATATATATATATATATATATATATATATATATATATATATATATATATATATATATATATATATATATATATATATATATATATATATATATCTTTCACTAATACTCTTACTTCTTCATCCCACCACTCACTACCCTTTCTAATCAACCCACCTCCAACTCTTCTCATGCCACAAGCATCTTTTATCGCAATCCATCACTGATTCCCTAAATACATCCCATTCCGCCCCCACTCCCCTTACTTCCATTGTTCTCACCTTTTTCCATTCTGTACTCAGTTTCTCCTGGTACTTCCTCACACAAATCTCCTTCCCAAGCTCACTTACTCTCACCACCCTCTTCACCCCAACATTCACTCTTCTTTTCTGAAAACCCATACAAATCTTCACCTTAGCCTCCACAAGATAATGATCAGACATCCCTCCAGTTGCACCTCTCAGCACATTAACATCCAAAAGTCTTTCTTTCGCGCGCATGTCAATTAACACGTAATCCAATAACGCTCTCTGGCCATCTCTCCTACTTACATAAGTATACTTGCGTATATCTCGCTTTTTAAACCAGGTATTCCCAATCATCCGTCCTTTTTCAGCACATAAATCTAAAAGCTCTTCACCATTTCCATTTACAACACTGAACACCCCATGTATACCAATTATTCCCTCAACTGCCACATTACTCACCTTTGCATTCAAATCACCCATCACTATAACCCGGTCTCGTGCATCAAAACCACTAACACACTCATTCAGCTGCTCCCAAAACACTTGCCTCTCATGATCGTTCTTCTCATGCCCAGGTGCATATGCACCAATAATCACCCATCTCTCTCCATCAACTTTCAGTTTTACCCATATTAATCGAGAATTTACTTTCTTACATTCTATCACATACTCCCACAACTCCTGTTTCAGGAGTATTGGTGCTCCTTCCCTTGCTCTTGTCTTCTCACTAACCCCTGACTTTACTCCCAAGACATTCCCAAACCACTCTTCCCCTTTACCCTTGAGCTTCGTTTCACTCAGAGCCAAAACATCCAGGTTCCTTTCCTCAAACATACTACCTATCTCTCCTTTTTTCATATATATATGAAAGAGTATTAGTGAAAGAGAAGAGAGAGGCATTTGGACGATTTTTGCAGGAAAAAAATGAAATTGAGTGGGGGATGTATAAAAGAAAGAGACAGGAGGCCAAGAGAAAGGTGCAAGAGGTGAAAAAAAGGGAAAATGAGAGTTGGGGTGAGAGAGTATCGTTAAATTTTAGGGAGAATAAAAAGATGTTCTGGAAGGAGGTAAATAAAGTGCGTAAGACAAGGGAGCAAATGGGAACTTCAGTGAAGGGCGCAAACGGGGAGGTGATAACAAGTAGTGGTGATGTGAGAAGGAGATGGCGTGAGTGTTTTGAAGGTTTGTTGAATGTGTTTGATGATAGAGTGGCAGATATAGGGTGTTTTGGTCGAGGTGTTGTGCAAAGTGAGAGGGTTAGGGAAGATGATTTGGTAAACAGAGAAGAGGTAGTAAAAGCTTTGCGGAAGATGAAAGCCGGCAAGGCAGCAGGTTTGGATGGTATTGCAGTGGAATTTATTAAAAAAAGGGGGTGACTGTAATGTTGACTGGTTGGTAAGGTTATTTAATGTATGTATGACTCATGGTGAGGTGCCTGAGGATTGGCGGAATGCGTGCATAGTGCCATTGTACAAAGGCAAAGGGGATAAGAGTGAGTGCTCAAATTACAGGGGTATAAGTTTGTTGAGTATTCCTGGTAAATTATATGGGAGGATATTGATTGAGAGGGTGAAGGCATGTACAGAGCATCAGATTGGGGAAGAGCAGTGTGGTTTCAGAAGTGGTAGAGGATGTGTGGATCAGGTGTTTGCTTTGAAGAATGTAAGTGAGAAATACTTAGAAAAGCAAATGGATTTGTATGTAGCATTTATGGATCTGGAGAAGGCATATGATAGAGTTGATAGAGATGCTCTGTGGAAGGTATTAAGAATATATGGTGTGGGAGGCAAGTTGTTAGAAGCAGTGAAAAGTTTTTATCGAGGATGTAAGGCATGTGTACGTGTAGGAAGAGAGGAAAGTGATTGGTTCTCAGTGAATGTAGGTTTGCGGCAGGGGTGTGTGATGTCTCCATGGTTGTTTAATTTGTTTATGGATGGGGTTGTTAGGGAGGTGAATGCAAGAGTTTTGGAAAGAGGGGCAAGTATGAAGTCTGTTGGGGATGAGAGAGCTTGGGAAGTATGTCAGTTGTTGTTCGCTGATGATACAGCGCTGGTGGCTGATTCATGTGAGAAACTGCAGAAGCTGGTGACTGAGTTTGGTAAAGTGTGTGAAAGAAGAAAGTTAAGAGTAAATGTGAATAAGAGCAAGGTTATTAGGTACAGTAGGGTTGAGGGTCAAGTCAATTGGGAGGTGAATTTGAATGGAGAAAAACTGGAGGAAGTGAAGTGTTTTAGATATCTGGGAGTGGATCTGGCAGCGGATGGAACCATGGAAGCGGAAGTGGATCATAGGGTGGGGGAGGGGGCGAAAACTCTGGGAGCCTTGAAGAATGTGTGGAAGTCGAGAACATTATCTCGGAAAGCAAAAATGGGTATGTTTGAAGGAATAGTGGTTCCAACAATGTTGTATGGTTGCGAGACGTGGGCTATGGATAGAGTTGTGCGCAGGAGGATGGATGTGCTGGAAATGAGATGTTTGAGGACAATATGTGGTGTGAGGTGGTTTGATCGAGTAAGTAACGTAAGGGTAAGAGAGATATGTGGAAACAAAAAGAGCGTGGTTGAGAGAGCAGAAGAGGGTGTTTTGAAATGGTTCGGGCACATGGAGAGAATGAGTGAGGAAAGATTGACCAAGAGAATATATGTGTCGGAGGTGGAGGGAACGAGGAGAAGAGGGAGACCAAATTGGAGGTGGAAAGATGGAGTGAAAAAGATTTTGTGTGATCGGGGCCTGAACATGCAGGAGGGTGAAAGGAGGGCAAGGAATAGAGTGAATTGGAGCGATGTGGTATACCGGGGTTGACGTGCTGTCAGTGGATTGAATCAAGGCATGTGAAGCGTCTGGGGTAAACCATGGAAAGCTGTGTAGGTATGTATATTTCCGTGTGTGGACGTATGTATATACATGTGTATGGGGAGGGGGGTTGGGCCATTTCTTTCGTCTGTTTCCTTGCGCTACCTCGCAAACGCGGGAGACAGCGACAAAGCAAGAAAAAAAAAAAAAAAAAATATATATATATATATATATATATATATATATATATATATATATATATATATATATATATATATATATATATATATATATATATATATATATGTATATATATATATATATATATATATATATATATATTGTTTTTTTCAAACTATTCGCCATTTCCCGCTTTTGCAAGGTAGCGTTATAAACAGAGGAACTGGGCCTTTGAGGGAATATCCCCACCTTGCCCTCTTCTCTGTTCCTTCTTTTGGAAAAAAAAAAAAAATGATGAGAGGGGACGATTTCCAGCCCCCCGCTCCCTCCCCTTTTAGTCACCTTCTACGACACGCAGGGAACACTTGGGAAGTATTCTTTCTCCCCTATCCCCAGGGATATATATATATATATATATATATATATATATATATATATATATATATATATATATATATATATATATATATATATATATATATATATATATATATATATATATATATATATGATACAGCGCTGGTGGCTGATTCATGTAAGAAACTGCAGAAGCTGTTGACTAAAGTGTCTGAAAGAAGAAAGTTAAGAGTAAATGTGAATAAGAGCAAGGTTATTAGGTACAGTAGGGTTGAGGGTCAAGTCAAATGGGAGGTGAGTTTGAATGTAGAAAAACTGGAGGAAGTGAAGTGTTTTAGATATCTGGGAGTGGATCTGGCAGCGGATGGAACCATGGAAGCGGAAGTGGATCATAAGGTGGGGGAGGGGGCGAAAATTCTGGGAGCCTTGAAGAATGTGTGGAAGTCGAGAACATTATCTCGGAAAGCAAAAATGGGTATGTTTGAAGGAATAGTGGTTCCAGCAATGTTGTATGGTTGCGAGGCGTGGGCTATGGATAGAGTTGTGCGCAGGAGGATGGATGTGCTGGAAATGAGATGTTTGAGGACAATATGTGGTGTGAGGTGGTTTGATCGAGTAAGTAACGTAAGGGTAAGAGAGATGTGTGGAAATAAAAAGAGCGTGGTTGAGAGAGCAGAAGAGGGTGTTTTGAAATGGTTTGTGCACATGGAGAGAATGAGTGAGGAAAGATTGACCAAGAGGATATATGTGTCGGAGGTGGAGGGAACGAGGAGAAGAGGGAGACCAAATTGGAGGTGGAAAGATGTAGTGAAAAAGATTTTGTGTGATCGGGGCCTGAACATGCAGGAGGGTGAAAGGAGGGCAAGGAATAGAGTGAATTGGAGCGATGTGGTATACCGGGGTTGACGTGCTGTCAGTGGATTGAATCAAGGCATGTGAAGCGTTTAGGGTAAACCATGGAAAGCTGTGTAGGTATGTATATTTGCGTGTGTGGACGTATGTATATACTTGGGTATGGGGGTGGGTTGGGCCATTTCTTTCGTCTGTTTCCTTGCGCTACCTCGCAAACTCGGGAGACAGCGACAAAGCAAAAAAAAAAAAAATATATATATATATATATATATATATATATATATATATATATATATATATATATATATATATATTTTATTTATATCATTTTGCTTTGTCGCTGTCTCCCGCGTTTGCGAGGTAGCGCAATGAAACAGACAAAAGAAATGGCCCAACCCACCCCCATACACATGTATATACATACACGTCCACACACGCAAATATACATACCTATACATTTCAATGTACACATATATATACACACAGAGAAACATACATATATACCCATGCACACAATTCACACTGTCTGCCTTTATTCATTCCTATCGCCACCTCGCCACACATAGAATACCATCCCCCTCCCCCCTCATGTGTGCAAGATAGAGCTAGGAAAAGACAACAAAGGCCCCATTCGTTCACACTCAGTCTCTAGCTGGCATGCAATAATTCACCGAAATCACAGCTCCCTTTCCACATCCAGGCCCCACACAACTTTCCATGGTTTACCCCAGACGCTTCACATGCCCTGATTCAATCCATTGACAGCACGTCAACCCCGGTATACCATATCGATCCAATTCATTCTATTCCTTGCCCGCCATTCACCCTCCTGAATATTCAGGCCCCGATCACTCAAAATCTTTTTCACTCCATCTTTCCACCTCCAATTTGATCTCCCACTTCTCCTCGTTCCCTCCACCTCCGACACTTATATCCTCTTGGTCAATCTTTCCTCACTCATTCTCTCCATGTGCCCAAACCATATCAAAACACCCTCTTCTGCTCTCTCAACCACGCTCTTTTTATTTCCACACATCTCTCTTACCCTTACATTACTTACTCGATGAAAGCACCTCACACCGCATATTGTCCTCAAACATCTCATTTCCAGCACATCCACCCTCCTGCGCACAACTCTATCCATAGCCCACGCCTCGCAACCATACAACATTGTTGGAACCACTATTCCTTCAAACATACTCTTTTTTGCTTTCGGAGTTATTGTTCTCGACTTCCACACATTCTTCAAGGCTCCCAGGATTTTCGCCCCCTCCCCCACCCTATGATTCACTTCCGCTTCCATGGTTCCATCCGCTGTCAGATCCACTCCAGGATATCTAAAACGCTTTACTTCCTCCAGTTTTTCTCCATTCAAACTTACCTCCCAGTTAACTTGACCCTCAACCCTACTGTACCTAAAAACCTTGCTCTTATTCTTTCTTCTTTCACACACTTTACCAAACTCAGTCACCAGCTTCTGCAGTTTCTCACATGAATCAGCCAACAGCGCTGTATCATCAGCGAACAACAACTCACTCACTTCCCTAGCTCTCTTATCCCCAACAGACTTCATACTTGCCCCTCTTTTCAAAACTCTTGCATTCACCTCCCTAACAACCCCATCCATAAACAAATTAAACAACCATGGAGACATCACACACCCCTGCCGCAAACCTACATTCACTGAAAACCAATCACTTTCCTCTCTTCCTATACGTACCCATGCCTTACATCCTCGATAAAAACTTTTCACTGCTTCTAACAACTTGCCTCCCACACCATATATTTTTAGTACCTTCCACAGAGCATCTCTATCAACTCTATCATATGCCTTCTCCAGATCCATAAATGGTACATACAAATCCATTTGCTTTTCTAAGTATTTCTCACATATATTCTTCAAAGCAAACACCTGATCCACACATCCTCTACCACTTCTGAAACCACACTGCTCTTCCCCAGTCTGATGGTCTGTACATGCCTTCACCCTCTCAATCAATACTCTCCCATATAATTTCCCAGGAATACTCAACAAACTTATACCTCTGTAATTTGAGCACTCATTCTTATCCCCTTTGCCTTTGTACAATGGCACTACGCACGCATTCCGCCGATCCTCAGGCACCTCACAATGAATCCTACATACATTAAATAACCTTACCAACCAGTCAACAATACAGTCACCCCCTTTTTTAATAAATTCCACTGCAATACCATCCAAACCTGCTGCCTTGACGGCCTCTTCTCTGTTTACTAAATCATTTTCCCTAACCCTCTCACTTTGCACACCACCTCGACCAAAACACCCTATATCTGCCACTCTCTCATCAAACACATTCAACAAACTTTCAAAATACTCACTCCATCTCCTTCTCACATCACCACTACTTGTTATCACCTCCCCATCAATCCCCTTCACTGAAGTTCCCATTTGCTCCCTTGTCTTACGCACTTTATTTACCTCCTTCCAGAACACCTTTTTGTTCTCTAAAATTGAATGATACTCTCTCACCCCAACTCTCATTTGCCCTCTTTTTCACCTCTTGGACCTTTCTCTTGACCTCCTGTCTCTTTCTTTTATACATCTTCCACTCATTTGCATTTTTTCCCTGCAAAAATCGTCTAAATGCCTCTCTCTTCTCTTTCACTAATAATCTTACTTCTTTATCCCACCACTCACTACCCTTTCTATATATATGTGTATATATATATATATCCCTGGAGATAGGCGATTAAGAATACTTCCCACGTATTCCCTGCGTGTCGTAGAAGGCGACTAAAAGGGGAGGGAGCGGGGGGCTGGAAATCCTCCCCTCTCCTTTTTTTTTTTTTTTTTTTTTTTTTTTAATTTTCCAAAAGAAGGAACAGAGGGGGCCAGGTGAGGATATTCCAAAAAAGGCCCAGTCCTCTGTTCTTAGCGCTACCTCGCCAACGCGGGAGATGGCGAATAGTTTTTTTTTTTTTTTTTTTTTTTTTTCCAAAGGAAGGAACAGAGAAGAGGTCCAGGTGAGGATATTCCCTCAAAGGTCCAGTCCTCTGTTCTTAACGCTACCTCGCTATCGCGGGAAATAGCGAATAGTATGAAAAAAAAAAAAAAAAAAAAATATATATATATATATATATATATATATATATATATGTGTGTGTGTGTGTGTGTGTGTGTGTGTGTGTGTGTGTGTGTGTGTGTGTGTGTGTATTTATATCTATGTATTCATTTATCTATTTATCTTATTTATCATCTTTGGCGCTGTCTCCCGCCATAGCGAAGTAGCGTAAGAAAACAAACAAGCGAATGGCCCAACCCACCCACATACACATGTATATACATACATGTCCACAAATGCACATATACATACCTATACATCTCAACGTATACATTCATATACACACAGAGACATATGCATATATAAACATGTACATAATTCATACCGTCTGCCCTTATTCATTCTCGTCGCCACCGCGTCACATGTGAAATGACTACCCCCTCCCCCAATATGTGCACGATATAGTGCTAGAAAAAAATAGGAAAGGCGATATTCATTCACACGCACTCTCTAACTTTCATGTCCAATGCACCGAAACCACAGCTCCCTTTCCACATCCAGGCCACACAAAAATTTCCATGATTTACCCTAGACGCTTCACATCCCCTGGTTCAATCCATTGACAGCACGTCGACCGCGGTATACCACATGCTCCCAATTCACTCTTTTCCGTGCATGCCCTTCACCCTCCTGCATGTTCAGGTCACGATCACACAAATCTTTTTCACTCCGTCTTTCCCCCTCCAATTTCTTCTACCACTTCTCCTCGTTCCCTTCACCTCTAACACATATATCCTCTTTGTCAATCTTTCCTCACTCATTCTCTCCATGTGACCAAACCGTTTCAAAACACCCTCTTCTGCTCTCTCAAGCACAATTTTTTATTACCATATATCACTCTTACCCTTCATTACTTATTCGATGAAACCACCTCACACCTTATATCGTCCTCAAACATTTCATTTCCAGCACATCCACCCTCCTCCACACTACACTTTCTAAAGCCCACGCCTCGCAACCATTTAACATTCTTGGAACCACTATTCCTTCAAACATACCCATTTTTGTTATCCGAGATAATGTTCTCGACTTCCACACATTTTTCAGAGCTCCAAGAAGAATTGCCCCCTCCCCCATCCTATGATTCACTTCCGCTTCCATGGTTCCATCCGCTACCAAATCCACTCCCAGATATCTAAAACACTTCACATCCTCCAGTTTTTCTCCATTGAAACTTACCTCCCAATTGACTTGACCCTCAACCCTACTGTACCTAATAACCTTGCTCTTATTCACACTTACTCTCAGCTTTCTTCTTTCACACACTTTACCAAACTCAGTCAACAACTTCTGCAGTCTCTCACCCGAATCAGCCTTCAGCGCTGTATCATCAGCGAACAACAGCTGACTCACTTCCCAAGCTCTCTCATCCACAACGCACTGCATACTTACCCCTCTTCCCAAAACTCTTGCATTCACCTCCCTAACAACCCCATCCATAAAGAAATTAAACAACCATGGACCCATCACGCACCCCTGGCGCAAACCAACATTCACTGAGAACCACTCACTTTCCTCTCTTCATACACCTGTATATGCCTTACATAATCGATGGAAACTTTTCACTGCTTCTAAAAGCTACATTTCCACACCATATATTTTCAATACCTTTCACAGAGCATCTCTATCAACTCTATGTGCCTTCCGTAAATCCATAAATGATACGTACAAATTCATTTGCTCTTCTAAGTATTTCTCACATGCATTTTTCAAAGCAAACTCCTGATCCAAATACCCTCTACCACTTCTCGTCCAAATGCCTCTCTCTCATCTTTCACTAATAATCTTAATTCTTCATCCCACCATTCACTACCCTTTCTAATCTGTCCACCTCCCACACTTCTCATGCCACAAGCATCTTTTGCACAAGCCATCACTGCTTCCCTAATACATCCCATTCCTTCCCCACTCCCCTTACGTCCTTTGTTCTCATCATTTTCTATTCTGTACTCAGTCTCTCCTGGTACTTCCCCAAACAAGTCTCCTTCCCAAACTCAGTTACTCTCACAACTCTCTTCACCCCAACATTCTCTCTTCTTTTCTGAAAACCTCTAGAAATCTTCACCTCTACAAACCTTCGCCTCCACAAGATAATGATCACACATCCCTCCAGTTGCGCTTCCCAGCAGAGTAACATCCAAAAGTCTCTCTTTCGTGTGCCTATCAATTAACACGTAATCCAATAACCCTCTCTGGTAATCTCTCCTACTTATATACGTATAAATATGAATATCGCTATTTTTAAACCAGGTATTTTAAATCACCGGTCCTTTTTCAGCACATAAATCTACAAGCTCTTCACCATTTCCATTTACAACACTGAACACCCTATGCACAACAATTATTCCCTCAACTGCCACATTACTCACCTTTGCATTCAAATCACCCATCACTATAACCCGGTCTTGTGCATCAAAACTTCTAACACACTCACTCATCTGCTCCCAAAACACTTGCCTACCATGATCTTTCTTCTCTTGCCCAGGTGCATATGCACCAATGATCACCAATCTCTCTCTATCTTTTTACAGTTTTACCCATATCAATCTCGAGTTTACTTTTTGACACTGTATCACATACTCCCACCACTCTTGTTTCAGGAGTCGTGATACTCCTTCCCTTGCTCTTGTCCTCTCACTAACCCCCGACTTTACTCCCAGGACATTCCCAAACCACTCTTCCCCTTTACCCTTGAGCTTTGTTTCACTCAGAGCCAAAACATTGAGGTTCCTTTCCTCAAACATGCTACCTATCTCTCCTTTTTTCTCATCTTGGTTACATCCACACACATTTAGACACCCCACTCTGAGCCTTCGAAGAGGATGAGGACTCCCCGCGTGATTCCTTTTTCTGTTTCCCCTTTTAGAAAGTTAAGATACAAGGAGGAGAGAGTTTCCACCTTCCCGCTCCCGTCCCCTTCAGTCGCCTTCTACGACACGTGAGGAATGCGTGGGAAGAAGTATTTCCAATGAAATGTATATGTATATATATATATATATATATATATATATATATATATATATATATATATATATATATATATATATATATATATATATATATATATATATATATATATATATACATACATACATAGAAAGAGAGAGAGGGAGAGAGAGAGAGAGAGAGAGAGAGAGAGAGAGAGAGAGAGAGAGAGAGAGAGAGAGAGAGAGAGAGAGAGAGAGAGATACATAAGTATACGTTTGTAAGTAGGAGAAATGGCCAGAGACCGTTATTGGATTATGTGTTAATTGATAGGCGCGCGAAAAAGAAACTTTTCGGATATGAATGTGCAACTGGAGGGATGTCTGATCATCATCTTGTGGAGGCGAAGGTGAAGACTTGTATAGGTTATCAGAAAAGAAGAGAGAATGTTGGCGTGAAGAGAGTGGTGAGAGGAAGTGAGCCTATGAGGGAGACTTGTTTCGGGAAGTACCAGGAGAGACTGATTACAGAATTGAAAAAGGTGAGAGCAAAGGAAGTAAGGGGAGTGGTGGAGGAATGGGATGTATTAAGGGAAGCAGTGATTGCTCGCGCAAAAGATGCTTGTGGCATGAGAAGCGTGGGAGGTAGGCAGATTAGAAAGTGTAATGAGTGGTGGGATAAAGAAGTAAGATCATTAGTGAAAGAGAAGAGAGAGGCATTTGGACGATTTTTCCAGGGAAGTAATGCAAATGACTGGGACATATATAAAAAAAAGAGTCAAGAAGTCAAGAGAAAGGTGCTAGAGGTGAAAAATAGGGCAAATGACAGTTGGGGTGAGAGAGTATCATTAAATTCTAGGGACAATGTAAAGAAATTATGGAAGGAGGAAAATAAAGTGCGTAAGAACAAATGGGAACTTCAGTGAAGGGGGCAAATGGGCAGGTGATAACAAGTAGTGGTGATGTGAGAAGGAGATGGAGTGAGTATTTTGAAGGTTTGTTGAATGTGTTTGATAATAGAGTGGCAGATATAGGGTGTCTTGCTCGAGGTGGTGAGCAAAGTGAGAGGGTTAGGGAAAATGATTTGGTAAACAGAAAAGAGGTAGTAAAAGCTTTGAGAAAGATGAAAGCCGGCAAGGCAGTGGGTTTGGATGGTATTGCAGTGGAATTTATTGAAGAAGGAGGTGACTCTATTGTTGCCTGGTTGGTAAGTTTATTTAATGTATGTATATCTTATAGTGAGGTGCCTGAGGATTGGCGGAATGCTTGCATATTGCCATTGTACAAAGGCGAAGGGGATAAAAGTGAGTGCTCAAATTACAGAGGTATAAGTTTGTTGAGTATTCCTGGGATACTATATGGGAGAGTATTGATTTAGAGGGTGAAGGCATGTACGGAGCATCAGATTGGGGAAGAGCAGTGTGGTTTCAGAAGTGGTAGGGGATATGTGGATCAGATGTTTGCTTTGAAGAATATATGTGAGAAATACTTAGAAAAGCAAATGGATTTGTATGTAGCATTTTTGGATCTCGGAGAAGGCATATGATAGAGTTGATAGACATGCTCTTTGGAAGGTATTAAGTATATATGGTGTGGGAAGCAAGTTGTTAGAAGCAGTGAAAAGTATTTATCGAGGATGTAAGGCATGTGTACGTATAGGAAGAGAGGAAAGTCATTGGTTCTCAGTGAATGTAGGTTTGCGGCAGGGGTGTGTGATGTCTCCATGGTTGTTTAATTTGTTTATGGATGGGGTTGTTAGGGAGGTGAATGCAAGAGTTTTGGAAAGAGGGGCAAGTATGCAGTCTGTTGTGGAGGAAAGAGCTTGGGAAGTGAGTCAGTTGTTGTTCGCTGATGACACAGCGCTGGTGGCTGATTCATGTGAGAAACTGCAGAAGCTGGTGACTGAGTTTGGTAAAGTGTGTGAAAGAAGAAAGTTAAGAGTAAATGTGAATAAGAGCAAGGTTATTAGGTACAGTAAGGTTGAGGGTCAGGTTAATTGGGAGGTAAGTTTGAATGGAGAAAAACTGAAGGAAGTAAAAAGTTTTAGATATCTGGGAGTGGATCTGGCAGCGGATGGAACCATGGAAGCGGAAGTGAATCATAGGGTGTGGGAGGGGGTGAAGATCCTGGTAGCCTTGAAGAATGTGTGGAAGTCGAGAACATTATCTCGGAAAGCAAAAATGGCTATGTTTGAAGGAATAGTGGTTCCAACAATGTAGTATGGTTGCGAGTCGTGGGCTATGGATAGAGTTGTGCGCAGGAGGGTGGATGTGCTGGAAATGAGATGTTTGAGGACAATATGTGGTGTGAGGTGGTTTGATCGAGTAATTAATGCTAAGGGTAAGAGAGATGTGTGGAAATAAAAAGAGCGTGGTAAGAGACCAGAAGAGGGTGTTTTGAAATGGTTTGGGCACATGGAGAGAATGAGTGAGGAAAGATTGACCAAGAGGATATATGTGTCGGAGGTGAGGGAACGAGAAGAAGTGGGAGATCAAATTGTAGGTGGAAAAATGAAGTGAAAAAGATTTTGAGTGATCGGGGCCTGAATATTCAAGAGGGTGAAAGGCGGGCAAGGAATAGAGTGAATTGGATCGATGTGGTCTACTGGGATCGATGTGCTGTCAAGGGATTGAATCAGGGCATGTGAAGCGTCTGGGGTAAACCATGGAAAGTTCTGTGGGGCCTGGATGTGGAAAGGGAGCTATGGTTTCCGGCATTATTGCATGACAGCTAGAGACTGAGTGTGAACGAATGGAGGCTTTCTTGTCTTTTCCTAGCGCTACCTCGCACATATGAGGGGGGAGGGGGATGTTATTCCATGTGTGGCGAGGTGGCGATGGAAATGAATAAAGGCAGACAGTGAGAATTGTGTGCATGTGTATATATGTATGTGTCTGTGTGTGTATATATATGTATACATTGAGATGTATGGGTATGTATATTTGCGTATGTGGACGTGTATTTATATACATGTGTATGTGGGTGGGCTGGGCCATTTCTTTCGTCTGTCTCCTTGCGCTACCTCGCAAACGCGGGAGACAGCGACAAAGCAAAATAATAATAATAATAATAATAATAATAATACTTCCTCCAGTTTTGCTCAATTCAAACTTACTCCCAATTGACTTGATCCTCAAACCTGCTGTACCTAATAACCTTGCTCTTATTCACATTTACTCTTAACTTTCTTCTTTCACACACTTTATCAAACTCAGTCACCAGCTTCTGCAGTTTCTCACATGAATTAGCCACCAGCGCTGTATCATCAGCGAACAACAAATGACTCACTTCCCAAGCTCTCTCATCCCCAACACACTTCATACTTGCCCCTCTTCAAGGCTCCCAGGATTTTCGCCCCTCCCCCATCGTATGATCCACTTCCACTTCCATGGTTCCATCCGCTGCCAGATACAATCCCAGATATCTAAAACACTTTACTTCCTCCTGTTTTGCTCCATTCAAACTTACCTCACAATTGACTTGAACCTCAACCCTACTGTGCCTAATAGCCTTGCTCTTATTCACATTTACCCTTAACTTTCTTCTTTCACACACTTTACCAAACTTTACCAGCGCTGTATCATCAGCGAACAACAACTGACTCACTTCCCAAGCTCTCTCATCCCCAACAGACTGCATACTTGCCCCTCTTTCCAAAACTCTTGCATTCACCTCCCTAACAACCCCATCCATAAACAAATTAAACAACCATGGAGACATCACACACCCCTGCCGCAAACCTACATTCACTGAGGACCAATCACTTTGCACTCTTCCTACACGTACACATGCCTTACATCCTCCATAAATACTTTTCACTGCTTCTAACAACTTGCCTCCAATACCATATATTCTTAATACCTTCCACAGAGCATCTCTATCAACTCTATCATATGCCTTCTCCAGATCCAAAAATGCTGCATACAAATCCATTTGCTTTTCTAAGTATTTCTCACATACATTCTTCAAAGCAAACACCTGTACACATATCCTCTACCACTTCTGAAACCACACTGCTCTTCCCCAATCTGATGCTCTGTACATGCCTTCACCCTCTCAATCAATACCCTCACATACATTCTACCAGGAATCCTCAAAAAACTTATACCTCTGTAATTTGAGCACTCACTCTTATCCCCTTTGCCCTTGTACAATGGCACTATGTAGGCATTCCGCCAATCCTCAGGCACCTCACCATGAGTCATACATTCATTAAATAACCTTACCAACCAGTCAATAATACAGTCACCACCTTTTTTGATAAATTCCACTGCAATACCATCCAAACCTGCTGCCTTGCCGGCTTTCATCTTCCGCAAAGCTTTTACTACCTCTTTTCTGTTTACCAAATCTTTTTCCCTAACCCTCTCACTTTGCACACCACCTAGACCAAAACACCCTATATCTGCCACTCTATCATCAAACACATTCAACAAACCTTCAAAATACTCACTCCATCTCCTTCTCACATCACCACTACTTGTTATCACCTCCCCATTTGCGCCCTTCACTGAAGTTCCCATTTGCTACCTTGTCTAAAGCATTTTACTTACCTGCTTCCAGAACATCTTTTTATTCTCCATAAAATTTAATGATACTGTCTCACCCCAATATACATATATACATATATATATATATATATATAACAGATGTAAATACATTACATACACTAAAACTACTACAGAGTAATTTTAGGAAGGAGATGCTTTGTTAGAAATGCTTAAACCAACCTTCAAAAATCTTCAGCAGATGTCTCAACTGCTGCTTTTGGTTTTTCATTGTTGAGATTAATAAGGGTTGGTAACCAAAATATGTAGGGAAGACTATACATGTGTCACTTCGGTTTTAGCGGAGAAAAACGAACTTGGTAGAAATTGGAAAGAATTCATTTTCAGTAACGCTATAGCACTTTATCAGCAAATTATATAAGGGTGCAGCTTATAATTTTCATGTAAGGAAAATAAACAAATCCTTTTAAAATTATGAAATCCATAGTACATTCGTCCCTGTCTGCCTTGAATGATGGGTATACTTACTGTGATAATAACCTGGTTTGGTTATGAAGAAGGCCTGAAACAGGGACTGACACCCTCTGACAGGGCTTTGTACACTAAACTCTTATTTAGCAATTGGGTATTTGATATAGTTATATATATATATATATATATATATATATATATATATATATATATATATATATATATATATATATATATATATATATGTGTGTGTGTGTGTATATATGTGATAAAATGTAAGAAAGTAAATTCTCGATTAATATGGGTAAAACTGAAAGTTCTTGGAGAGAGATGGGTGATTATTGGTGCATATGCAGCTGGGCATGAAAAGAAAGATCATGAGAGGCAAGTGTTTTGGGAGCAGATGAATGAGTGTGTTAGTGGTTTTGATGCACGCGACCGGGTTATAGTGATGGGTGATTTGAATGCAAAGGTGAGTAATGTGGCAGTTGAGGGAATGATTGAGATACATGGGGTGTTCAGGGTTGTAAATGGAAATGGTGAAGAGCTTGTAGATTTATGTGCTGAAAAAGGACTGGTGATTGGGAATACCTGGTTTAAAAAGCGAGATATACATAAGTATACTTATGTAAGTAGGAGAGATGGCCAGAGAGCGTTATTGGATTACGTGTTTACTGACAGGCGCGCGAAAGAGAGACTTTTGGATGTAAATATGCTGAGAGGTGCAACTGGAGGGATGTCTGATCATTATCTTGTGGATGCTAAGGTGAAGATTTCTATGGGTTTTCAGAAAAGAAGAGTGAATGTTGGGGTGAAGACGGTGGTGAGAGTAAGTGAGCTTGGGAAGGAGACTTGTGTGAGGAAGTACCAGGAGAGACAGAGTACAGCATGGAAAAAGGTGAGAATAATGGAAGTAAGGGGAGTGTGGGAGGAATGGGATGTATTTAGGGAATCAGTGATGGATTGCGCAAAAGATGCTTGTGGCATGAGAAGCGTGGGAAGTAGGTTTATTAGAAAGGGTAGTGAGTGGTGGGATGAAGAAGTAAGATTATTAGTGAAAGAGAAGAGAGAGGCATTTGGACGATTTTTGCAGGGAAAAAATGTAAATAAGTGGGAGATGTATAAAAGAAAGAGACAGGAGGTCAAGAGAAAGATGCAAGAGGTGAAAAACAGGGCAAATGAGAGTTGGGGTGAGAGAGTATCATTAAGTTTTAGGGAGAATAAAAAGATGTTCTGGAAGGAGGTAAATAAAGTGCGCAAGACAAGGGAGCAAATGGGAACTTCAGTGAAGGGCGCTAATGGGGAGGTGATAACAAGTAGTGGTGATGTGAGAAGGAGATGGAATGAGTATTTTGAAGGTTTGTTAAATGTGTTTGATAGAGTGGCAGATAGGGTGTCTTGGTCGAGGTGGTGTGCAAAGTGAGAGGGTTGGGGAAAATTTTTGGTAAACAGAGAAGAGGTAGTAAAAGCTTTCCGGAAGATGAAAGCCGGCAAGGCAGCAGGTTTGGATGGTATTGCAGTGGAATTTATTAAAAAAGGGGGTGACTGTATTGTTGACTGGTTCGTAAAGTTATTTAATGTATGTATGACTCATGGCGAGGTGCCTGAGGATTGGCGGAATGCGTGCATAGTGCCATTGTACAAAGGCAAAGGGGATGAGAGTGAGTGCTCAAATTTCAGAGGTATAAGTTTGTTGAGTATTCCTGGTAAATTATATGGGAGGGTATCGATTGAGTGGATGAACGCATGTACAGAGCATCAGATTGGGGAAGAGCAGTGTGGTTTCAGAAGTGGTAGGGGATGGTTGGATCAGGTGTTTGCTTTGAAGAATGTATGTGAGAAATATTTAGAAAAGCAAATGGATTTGTATGTAGCATTTATGGATCTGGAGAAGGCATATGATAGAGTTGATAGAGATGCTCTCTGGAAGGTATTAAGAATATATGGTGTGAGTGGCAAGTTGTTAGAAGCAGTGAAAAGTTTTTATCGAGGATGTAAGGCATGTGTACGTGTAAGAAGAGAGGAAAGTGATTGGTTCTCAGTGAATGTAGGTTTGCGGCAGGGGTGTGTGATGTCTCCATGGTTGTTTAATTTGTTTATGGATGGGGTTGTTAGGGAGGTGAATGCAAGAGTTTTGGAAAGAGGGGCAAGTATGCAGTCTGTTGTGGATGAGAGAGCTTGGGAAGTGAGTCAGTTGTTGTTCGTTGATGATACATCACTGGTGGCTGATTCATGTGGGAAACTGCAGGAGCTGGTGACTGAGTTTGGTAAAGTGTGTGAAAGAAGAAAGTTAAGAGTAAATGTGAATAAGAGCAAGGTTATTAGGTAAAGTAGGGTTGAGGGTCAAGTCAATTGGGAGGTAAGTTTGAATGGAGAAAAACTGGAGGAAGTAAAGTGTTTTAGATATCTGGGAGTGGATCTGGCAGCGGATGGAACCATGGAAGCGGAAGTGAATCATAGGGTGGGGGAGGGGCCGAAAATCCTGGGAGCCTTCAAGAATGTGTGGAAGTCGAGAACATTATCTCTTAAAGCAAAAATGGGTATGTTTGAAGAAATAGTGGTTCCAACAATGTTGTATCGTTGCGAGGCGTGGGCTATAAATACAGTTGTGCGCAGGAGGGTGGATGTGCTGGAAATGAGATGCTTGAGGACAATGTGTGGTGTGAGGTGGTTTGATTGAGTAAGTAATGTAAGGGTAAGAGAGATATGTGGAAGTAAAAAGAGTGTGGTTGAGAGAGCAGAAGAGGGTGTTTTGAAATGGTTTGGGCACATGGAGAGAATGAGTGAGGAAAGATTGCCCAAGAGGATATATGTGTCGGAGGTGGAGGGAACGAGGAGAAGTGGGAGACCAAATTGGAGGTGGAAAGATGGAGTGAAAAAGATTTTGAGTGATCGGGGCCTGAACATGCAGTAGGGTGAAAGGCGGGCAAGGAATAGAGTGAATTGGATCGATATGGTATACCGGGGTTGACGTGTTGTCAGTGGATTGAATCAGGGCATTTGAAGCGTCTGGGGTAAACCATGGAAAGCTGTGTGGGGCCTGGATGTGGAAAGGGAGCTGTATTTTCGGGCATTATTGCATGACAGCTAGAGACTGAGTGTGAACGAATGAGGCCTTTGTTGTCTTTTCCTAGCGCTACCTCGCACACATTAGGAGGGAGGGGGATGGTATTCCATGTGTGGCGAGGTGGCGATGGGAATGAATAAAGGCAGACAGTGTGAATTGTGTACATGGGTATATATGTATGTGTCTGTGTGTGTATATATATGTGTACATTGAGATGTATAGGTATGTATATTTGCGTGTGTGGACGTGTGTGTATATACATGTGTATGGGGGTGGGTTGGGCTATTTCTTTCGTCTGTTTCCTTGCGCTACCTCGCAAACGCGGGAGACAGCGACAAAGCAAAATAAATAAATAAGAATTGATATATATATATATATATATATATATATATTTATATATCTTTTTTTTCTTTTAAACTATTCGCCATTTCCCGCGTTAGCGAGGTAGCGTTAGGAACAGAGGACTGGGCCTTTTTTGGAATATCCTCACCTGGCTCCCTCTGTTCCTTCTTTTGGAAAAAAAAAACGAGAGGGGAGGATTTCCAGCCCCCCGCTCCCTCCCCTTTTAGTCGCCTTCTACGACACGCAGGGAATACGTGAGAAGTATTCTTAATCCCCTATCCCCAGCGGATATATATAATATATATATATATATATATATATATATATATATATACATATATATATATATATATATATATATATATATATATATATATATATATATATATATATATATATATATATATATATATATATATATATATATAATATATATATATATATATATAATATATATATATATATATATATATATATATATATATATATATATATATATATATATATATATATATATATATATATATATATATATATATATATATATATATATATATATATATATATATATATATATATATATATATATATATATATATATATATATATATATATATATATATATATATATATATATATATATATATATATATATATATATATATATATATATATATATATATATATATATATATATATATATATATATATATATATATATATATATATATATATATATATATATATATATATATATATTCATACATATATTTACAACACTGAACACCCTATGTACACCAAATATACCCTTAACTGCCACTTTACTCACCTTTGCATCCAAATAACCTATCACTATAACCCGGTCTCGTGCATCAAAGATGCTAAAACACTCACTCATCTGCTCCCAAATCACTTGACTACCAAGATCTCTTTTCTCATGACCAGGTGCATAGGCACCAATAATCACCCAATCCTCTCCA
Organism: Panulirus ornatus; assembly: GCF_036320965.1. Lineage (NCBI taxonomy): Eukaryota > Metazoa > Arthropoda > Malacostraca > Decapoda > Palinuridae > Panulirus > Panulirus ornatus. The sequence goes on from NC_092239.1 coordinate 49,922,849, forward strand.
TCCCCTTTCAGCTTTATCCATATCAATCTAGAGTTTTCTTTCTTATACTCTATCACATACTTCCACAACTGTTTCTGGAGTAGTGCTACTCCTTCCCTTGCTCTTGTCCTCTCAAGACTCTCTGACTTTACTCTCATAACATTCCCATTTTACTTTACCCTTGAACTTCGTTTCCCTCAGAGCCAAAACATCCAGGTTCCTCTCCTCAAACTTTTAGACATTTAGACACCCCAATCTGAGCCTTCGAGGAGAATGAGCACTCCCCGCATGGCTCCACTTGTTTCCTCTTTTAAAATGTTGAAACAGAAGGAAGGGAGGGTGTAGATGGAAATGATGAAAAACTCGTAGATTTGTCTTCTGAAGAAGGACTGGTGATTGAGGATACCTGGTTTGAAAAGAGTTATACATATGTAAGTAAGTAAGTAGAAGAGACGGCCAGAGAGCGTTATTGGATTCCATGTTAATTGAAAGGCGGGTTAAAGAGAGACTTTTGAATTTTGATATGCAAATGGAGGGATTTCTGGTCATTATCTTGTGAAGGGGAAGGTAAAGATATGTAGAGGTTTTCAGTAAAGAAGATATAATGTTGGGGTGAAAAGAGTGATGAGACTAATTGAGCTTGGAAAGGAGACTTGAACAAGGAAGTACCATAAGAGATTGAATGCAGAATGGAAAAATGTGAGAGAAAATGACGTAAGGGGGCTGCGGGAGGAATGGGAGTATTTAGGGAAGCAGTAATGGCTTGCGCAAAAGATGCCTGTGGCATTAGATAGGTGGGAGTAGAAAGAGTTGTGAGTGGTGGGATGAAGGAGTAATAATGTTAGTGAAAGAAAAGAGTAAGAGGCATTTGGACGATTTTTTTTTTCATAGTAATAGTGCAAATGACTGGGAGATGTGTAAAAGAAAGGGGCAAGAGGTCAAGAGAAAGGTGCAAGAGGGGAAAAAGAGGGCAGATGAGATTTGGGGTGAGAGAGTATCATTAAATTCTAGGGAAAATAAAAAGATAATTTGGTTGGAGGTAAATAAAGTGCGTAAGAAAGAGAACATATGGGAACATCGGTAAACAGGGCAAATGGGGAGGTAATAAAAAGTAGCGGTGAAGTGAGAGGGAGATAAAGGTAGTATTCTGGAGGTTTGTTCAATGGGTTCGATGACAGAGTGGCAGATAAAGGGTGTTTTGTTCGAGGAGGTGTGCGAGGTGAGAGGGTCACGGAGAATGATTTGGTAAACAGAGAAGAGGTAATGAAATCTTTGCGGAAGTTGAAAACCGGCAAGACGGAGGGGTTTGGATGGTATTGCAGTGGAATTTATTAAACAAGGGGGTGATGTATGGTTCATCGTGAAATGCCTGAGGATTTGCAAAATGCATGCATAGTGTCATTGTACAAAGGCAAAAGTGATAAAGGAGATTGTTCAAATTAGAGGTATAACTTTGTTGAGTATTCCTGGAAAATTATTAGGAAGGGTATTGACTGAGAGGGTCAAGGCATGTACAAAGCATAAGATTTGGTTTCAGAAGTGGTAGATATGTGGATCAGGTGTTTGCTTTGAAGAATGAATGTGAGAAATACTTAGAAAAACAGATGAATCTTTATATAGCATTAATTGATCTGGAGAAGGCATATGATAGAGTTGATAGAGATGCAATGTGGAAGTTATTAAGAGTATATGGTGTGGGAGGTAAATTGTCAGAAGCAGTGAAAAGTTTTTATCGAGGATGTATGGCATGTGTACGAGTAAGAAGAGAGGAAAGTTCCCAGTGAATGTTGGTTTTAGGCAGGGGTGCGTGATGTCTCTATGGTTGTTTAATTTTTTATGGATGGGGTTGTTAGGGAGGTGAATGCAAGAGTTTTGGAGAGAAGAGCAATTATGTGGTCTGTTGTGGATGAGATTGTTTGTGAAGTGAGTCAGTTGTTATTTGGTGATGATACAGCACTGCTGGCTGATTCGGGTGAGAAACTGCATAAGTTGATGACCGAGTTTGTTGGGGTGTATGAAAAAAGAAAGCTCAGAGTAAATATGAATAAGAGTAAGGTTATTAGGTTTAGTAGGGTTGAGGGATAAGTAAATTGGGAGGTAAGTTTGAATGGAGGAAAACTGAAAAAAATTAAGTGTTTTAAATATCTGGGAGTGGATTTAGCAGAGGATGGAACTATGGAAGCGGAAGTGAATCATAGGGTGGGGAGGGGCGAAAGTTCTGGGAGCGTTGAAGAATGTGTGGAAGGCGAGAACGTTATCTCGGAAAGCAAAAATGGGTATGTTTGAAGGAATAGTGGTTCCAACAATGTTTTATGGTTCTGGGGCATAGACTATAGATAGGGTTATGCGGAGGAGGGTGGTTGTGTTGGAAATTAAATGTTTGAGGACAATATGTGGTTTGAGGTGGTTGGATTGAGTAATGAAAGGGTAAGAGAGATGTGTCTTGATAAAATGAGTGTGGTGAGAGAGCAGAAGAGGTTGTATTAAAAATGTTTGATCACATGGAGTGAATGAGTGAGGAAAGATTCACAAAGAGGATAGATATGTCATATGTGGAGGGAACGAGGAGAAGTGGGAGACCAAATTGAAGGTGAAAGGATGGAGTGAAAAAGATTTTGAGCGATCGAAGCCTGAATATACAGAAGGGCGAAAAGCATGCAAGGAATGAAGTGAATTGGAACGATCTGGTATACCGGGTTCAACCTACTGTCACTGGGTTAAACTACGGTAAACCTTGGAAAGTTTTGTGGGGTCTGGATGTGGAAAGGGAGTTATAGTTTTGGTGCATTATAAAAGACAGCTAGAGACTAAGTGTGAACGAATGTGGCTTTCGTTGTCTTTTCCTAGCGCTATGGAATTTCAAGTCTAGCAGGTTGGCGGCGTAAATGTATGAAGGCAGCATGTATGAATATGTAATTAAGTATATATGCATATGTCTGTGTATGTGTATGTATGTATATATTTATTCATCTATTATACTTTGTCGCTGTCTCCCGCGTTAGCGAGGTTGTGCAAGGAAAAAGACGAAAGAATGGCCCAACCCAAACATACACACATATACATACCTATACATCTCAACGTATACATATATATATATATATATATATCAAGGCATGTGAAGCGTCTGGGGTAAACCATGGAAAGCTGTGTAGGTATGTATATTTGCGTGTGTGGACGTATGTATATACATGTGTATGGGGGTGGGTTGGGCCATTTCTTTCGTCTGTTTCCTTGCGCTACCTCGCAAACGCGGGAGACAGCGACAAAGTATAATAAATAAATAAATATATATATATATATATATATATATATATATATATACACACAGACATATGCATATATACACATGTACAAAATTCACACTGTCTGCCCTAATTCATTCCCGTCGCCACCCCGCCACACATGAAACGACAACACCCTCCCCTTGCATGTGCACGACGTATCGCTAGGAAAAGACAACAAAGGCCCCATTCCTTCACACTCACTCTCTACCTGTCATGTATAATGCATGGTTTACCCCAGACGCTTCACATACCCTGGTTCAATCCATTGACAACACGTCGACCCCAGTACACCACATCGTTCCAATTCACTCTATTCCTTGCACGCCTTTCACCCTCCTGCATGTTCAGGCCCCGATCACTCAAAATCTATTTCACTCCATCTTTCCACCTCCAATTTGATCTCCCACTTCTTCTCGTTCCCTCCACCTCTGATATATATATCCTCTTTGTCAATAATGCCTCACATATTCTCTCAAATTGACCAAAACATTTCAAAACACCCTCTTCTGATCTATCAACCACACTCTTTTTATTGCCACACATCTCTCTCAACCTTTCATTAATTATTCCATCAAACCACCTCATAACACATATTGTCCTCACAAATCTCATTTCCAGCACATCCACCCTCCTCCTCACAACTCTA
>NC_092239.1:49926857-49939887 GCF_036320965.1 Panulirus ornatus
AACTTTTCGTGTTTCACTTTCCCTGTTGACTCATAGGAATATCTTGATCACGCGTAAAATTTTGATCCATTCCAATATATATATATATATATATATATATATATATATATATATATATATATATATATATATATATATATATATATATATATATATATTTATTTTATTTTTATTATACTTTGTCGCTGTCTCCCGCGTTTGCGAAGTAGCGCAAGGAAACAGACGAAAGAAATGGCCCAACCCCCCCCATACACATGTATATACATACATCCACGTACGCAAATATACATACCTACACAGCTTTCCATGGTTTACCCCAGACGCTTCACATGCCTTGATTCAATCCACTGACAGCACGTCAATCCCGGTATACCACATCGCTCCAATTCACTCTATTCCTTGCCCTCCTTTCACCCTCCTGCATAATCAGGCCCCGATCACTCAAAATCTTTTTCACTCCATCTTTCCACCTCCAATTTGGTCTCCCTCTTCTCCTCGTTCCCTCCACCTCCGACACATATATCCTCTTGGTCAATCGTTCCTCACTCATTCTCTCCATGTGCCCAAACCACTTCAAAACACCCTCTTCTGCATTCTCAACCACGCTCTTTTTATTTCCACACATCTCTCTTACCCTTACGTTACTCACTCGATCAAACCACCTCACACCACACATTGTCCTCAAACATCTCATTTCCAGCACATCCATCCTCCTGCGCACAACTCTATCCATAGCCCACGCCTCGCAACCATACAACATTGTTGGAACCACTATTCCTTCAAGCATACCCATTTTTGCTTTCCGAGATAATGTTCTCGACTTCCACACATTCTTCAAGGCCCCCAGAATTTTCGCCCCCTCCCCCACCCTATGATCCACTTCCGCTTCCATGGTTCCATCCGCTGCCAGATCCACTCCCAGATATCTAAAACACTTCACTTCCTCCAGTTTTTCTCCATTCAAACTCACCTCCCATTTGACTTGACCCTCAACCCTACTGTACCTAATAACCTTGCTCTTATTCACATTTACTCTTAACTTTCTTCTTCCACACACTTTACCAAACTCAGTCACCAGCTTCTGCAGTTTCTCACATGAATCAGCCACCAGCGCTGTATCATCAGCGAACAACAACTGACTCACTTCCCAAGCTCTCTCATCCACAACAGACTTCATATTTGCCCCTCTTTCCATATATATATATATATATATATATATATATATATATATATATATATATATATATATATATATATATATATATATATATAATATATATATATATATATATGTATATATATATATATATATATATATATATATATATATATATATATATATATATATATATATATATATATATATATAAATATATATATATATATATATTTTTTTTTTTTCATACTATTCGCCATTTCCCGCGATAGCGAGGTAGCGTTAAGAACAGAGGACTGGGCCTTTTTTGGAATATCCTCACCTGGCCCCCTCTGTTCCTTCTTTTGGAAAATTAAAAAAAAAAAAAGAGAGAGGGGGAGGATTTCCAGCCCCCCGCTCCCTCCCCTTTTAGTCGCCTTCTACGACACGAAGGGAATACGTGGGATGTATTCTTAATCCCCTATCCCCAGAGATAATATATATATATATATATATATATATATATATATATATATATATATATATATATATATATGCTTCCCATGTATTCCCTGCGTGTCGTAGAAGGCGACTAAAAGGGGAGGGAGCGGGTGGCTGGAAATCCTCCCCTCTCGTTTTTTTTTTTTTTAATTTTCCAAAAGAAGGAACAGAGAAGGGGGCCAGGTGAGGATTTTCCCTCTAAGGCCCAGTCCTCTGTTCTTAACGCTACCTCGCAAACGCGGGAAATGGCGAATCGTATGAAAAAAAAGAAAAAAATATATATATATATATATATATATATATATATATATATATATATATATATATATTAATTTCATTATTTATATTATCCTTATCATTTTGCTTTGTCGCTGTCTCCCGCGTTAGCGCGGTAGCGCAAGGAATCAGTCGAATGAATGGCCCACCCCATCCACATGAACATGTATATACATATACGTCCAAACACGTACATATAAATACCTATACATCTCAACCTATACATATATATACACACACAGACATATACATATACACACATGTACATAATTCGTACTGTCTGTCTTTATTTATTCCTATCGGCCCCTCGCCACACCTGAAATAATAATCCCCTCCCCCTTGATGTGCGCGAGGCAGCGCTAAGAAAAGACTACAAAGGCCACATTCGTTCAAACTCAGTCTCTAGCTGTCATGTAATAATGCACCGAAACCACAGCTCCCTTTCCACATTCAGGCCCCACAGAACTTTCCATGGTTTACCCCAGACGCTTCACGTGCCCTGGTTTAATCCATTGACAGCACGTCTGTCCCGGCATACCACATCGTTCCAGTTCACTCTATCCCTTGCACGCCTTTCACTCTCCTGCATTTTCAAGTCGTGATAACTCAAAATCTTTTTCACTTCATCTTTCCACCTCCAATTTGGTCTCACACTTCTCGTTCCCTCCACCTCTGACACATATGTCCTCTTGGTCAATGTTTCCTCACTTATTTTCTCCATGTGACCAAACCATTGCAAAACACCCTCGTCTGCTTTATCAACCACACTCTTTTTATCACCACACATCTCTCTTACCGTATTATTACTTATTTGATCAAACCATCTTACCCCATATAGTGTCCTCAAACATCTCATTTTCAGCACATCCACCCTCCTCCGCACAATTCTATCCATAGCTCACGCCACGGAACCATATAATATTTCTGGAACCACTACTCCTTCAAACATACCCAATTTTGTTTTCCGAGATAATGTCCTCGACTTCCACACGTTCTTCAACGCTCCGAGAATTCTTGCCCCTTCCCCCATCCTATGATTCACTTCCGCTTCCTTAGTTCCATCTGCCGCCAAATCCACTCCCAGATATCTAAAACACTTTACTTCCTCCAGTTTTTCTCCATTCAAACTTACCTCCCAATTGACTTGACCCTCAACCCTACTGTACCTAATAACCTTGCTCTTATTCACATTGACTTTCAGCTTTCTTCTTACACACACTTCACCAAACTCAGTCACTAGTTTCTGCAGTTTCTCACATGAATCAGCCACCAGCGCTATATCATCAGCGAACAACAACTGACTCACTTCAAAAGCTCTCTTATCCACAACAAACTGCATACTTGCCCCTCTTTCCAAAACTCTTACATTCACCTCCTTAACAACCCCATCCATAAACAAATAAAAAACATGGAGACATCACACACCTCTGCCGTAATCCTACATTCACTTAGAACCAATCACTTTCCTCTCTTCCTACACGTACACATGCCTTACATCCTCGATAAAAACTTTTCACTGCTTCTAACAACTTGCCTCCCACGCCATATATTGTTAATTCTTTCAACAGAGCATTTCTATCAACCCTATAATATGCCTTCTCCACATCCATAAATGCTACATACAAATCCATTTGCTTTTCTAAGTATTTCTCAGATACATTCTTCAAAGCAAACACCTGATCCACACATCCTTTTTCACTTCTGAAACCACACTGCTCTTCCCCAATCTGGTGCTCATTACATGCCTTCATCCTCTCAATCAATACCCTACCATATAGCTTCCCAGGAATACTCAACAAACTTATGCCTCTGTCATTTGAGCACTCACTTTTATCCCCTTTGCGTTTGTACAATGGCACTGTGCAAGCATTCCACTAATCCTCATGCACCTCACCATGAGTCATACATACATTACATAACGTTACCAACCAGATAACAATGCAGTCTCCCCCTTTTTTAATAAATTCCACTGCAATACCATCCAAATCCGCAGCTTTGCCGCCTTTCATCTTCCGCAAAGTTTTTACTACCTCTTCTTTATTTACCAAATCATTTTCTCTAACCCTCTCACTTTCCACACCTCGTCGACCAAAACACACTGTATCTGCCACTCTATCATCAAACACATTCAACAAATCTTCAAAATACTAACTCCATCTCCTTCTCATATCACTACTGCTTGTTATCACCTACCAATTAGCCCCCTTCACTGAAGTTCCCATTTGTTCCCTTGTCTTACGCAATTCATTTACCTCCTTTATAAAACATCTTTTTATTCTTCCTAAAATTTAATGATACCCTCTCAACCCAAGGGTCATTTGCCCTCTTTTTCACCTCTTGCACCTTTCTCTTGACCTCCTGCCTCTTTCTTTTATACATCTCCCAGTCATTTGCATTATTTTCCAGCAAAAATCGGCCAAATGCCTCTCACTTCTCTTTCACTAATAATCTTACTTCTTCATCACTCGACTCACTACCATTCCTAATCTTCCCACGTCCCACGTCCCACGCTTCTCATGACACAAGCATTATTTGCGCAAGCCATCACTGCTTCCCGAAATACATCCCATTCCTCCCCCACTCCCCATACGTCCTTTGTTCTCACCTTTTTCCATTCTGTACTCAGTCTCACCTTGTACTTCCTCACACGTCTCCTCCCCAATTTCACTTACTCTCACCAATCTTTTCACCCTAACATTCTCTCTTTCTCTCTGAAAACCTCTACAAATCTTCACTTTTGCCTCCACAAGATAACGATCAAACATCCCTCCAGTTGCACCTCTCAGCAAATCAACATCCAAAAGTGTCTCTTTCGCGCGCCTATCAATCAACACGAAATCCAATAACGCTCTCTCACCATATCTCCTACTTATATACGTATACTTATGTATATCTCTCTTTTAAAACCAGGTATTCCCAATCACCAGTCCATTTTCAGAACATAAATCTACAAGCTCTTCACCATTTCCATTTACAACACTGAACACGGCATGTACATCAATCATTCCCTCAACTGCCACATTACTCACCTTTGCATTCAAATCACCCATCACTATAACCCAGTCTCGTGCATCAAAACTACTAAGACACTCACACAGCTGCTCCCAAAACACTACCTCTCATGATCTTTCTTCTCAGTGCCAAGGTGGATATGAACCAATAATCATCCATCGCTCTCCATCAAGTTTCAGTTTTACCCATATGAATCTAGAGTTTACTTTCTTACACTCTATCACATACTCCCACCACTCCTCTTTCAGGAGTAGTGCGACTCCTTCCCTTGCTCTTGCCCTGTCACTAACCCCTGAATTTACCCCCAAGACATTCCCAAACTACTCTTCGCTTTTACTCATGAGCTTCGTTTCACTCAGAGCCAAAACATCCAGATTCCTTTCCTCAAACATACTACCAATCTCTCCTTTTTTCTCATGTTGGTTACATCCAAACACATTTAGACACCCCAATTTGAGCCTTCGAGGATGATGAGCACTCTTCCCGTGATACCTTCTTCTGTGTCCCTTTTTAGAAACTTAAAATTCAAGGAGGGGAGGGTTTCCAGCCCCCGCTCCCGTCCCCTTTAATCACCTTGTACGAGACGTGAGGAATACGTAGGAAGTATTCCTTCTCCCCTATATATATATATATATATATATATATATATATATATATATATATATATATATATATATATATATATATATATATATATATATATATATATATATATATATATATATATATATATATATATATATATATATATATATATATATATATATATATATATATATATATATATATATATATATATATATATATATATATATATATATATATATATATATATATATATATATATATATATATATATATATATATATATATATATATATATATATATATATATATATATATATATATATATATATATATATATATATATATATATATATATATACATATATATATGTTTTGGAAAGAGGGGCAAGTATGAAGTCTGTTGGGGATGAGAGAGCTTGGGAAGTGAGTCAGTTGTTGTTCGCTGATGATACAGCGCTGGTGGCTGATTCATGTGAGAAACTGCAGAAGCTGGTGACTGAGTTTGGAAAAGTGTGTGGAAGAAGAAAGTTAAGAGTAAATGTGAATAAGAGCAAGGTTATTAGGTACAGTAGGGTTGAGGGTCAAGTCAATTGGGAGGTGAGTTTGAATGGAGAAAAACTGGAGGAAGTGAAGTGTTTTAGATATCTGGGAGTGGATCTGGCAGCGGATGGAACCATGGAAGCGGAAGTGGATCATAGGGTGGGGGAGGGGACGAACATCCTGGGGGCCTTGAAGAATGTGTGGAAGTCGAGAACATTATCTCGGAAAGCAAAAATGGGTATGTTTGAAGGAATAGTGGTTCCAACAATGTTGTATGGTTGCGAGGCGTGGGCTATGGATAGAGTTGTGCGCAGGAGGATGGATGTGCTGGAAATGAGATGTTTGAGGACAATGTGTGGTGTGAGGTGGTTTGATCGAGTGAGTAACGTAAGGGTAAGAGAGATGTGTGGAAATAAAAAGAGCGTGGTTGAGAGAGCAGAAGAGGGTGTTTTGAAGTGGTTTGGGCACATGGAGAGGATGAGTGAGGAAAGATTGACCAAGAGGATATATGTGTCGGAGGTGGAGGGAACAAGGAGAAGAGGGAGACCAAATTGGAGGTGGAAAGATGGAGTGAAAAAGATTTTGTGTGATCGGGGCCTGAGCATGCAGGAGGGTGAAAGGAGAGCAAGGAATAGAGTGAATTGGAGCGATGTGGTATACCGGGGTTGACGTGCTGTCAGTGGATTGAAGCAGGGCATGTGAAGCGTCTGGGGTAAACCATGGAAAGCTGTGTAGGTATGTATATTTGCGTGTGTGGACGTATGTATATACATGTGTATGGGGGGGTTGGGCCATTTCTTTCGTCTGTTTCCTTGCGCTACCTCGCAAACGCGGGAGACAGCGACAAAGTATAATATATATATATATATATATATATATATATATATATATATATATATTATATATATATATATATATATATATATATATATATATATATATATATATATATATATATTATATTATATTATATATTTTTTTTCAAACAATTCGCCATTTCCCGCGTTAGCGAGGTAGCGTTAAGAACAGAGGACTAGGCCTTTGAGGGAATATCCTCACCTGGCCCCTTTCTCTGTTCCTTCTTTTGGAAAATAAAAATATATATATATATTATATATATATATATTTATTTATTTTGCTTTGTCGATGTCTCCCGCGTTAGCGAGGTAGCGAAAGGAAACAGATGAAAGATTGGCCCAACCTGCCCATATACATATGTATATACATACACGTCCACAAACGCAAATATACATACCTATACATCTCAGTGTACACATATATATATATACACACACAGACATATACATATATACACATGTACATAATTCATAATGTCTGCTTTTATTTGCTCCCATCGCCACCTCGCCAGACATGGAATAACAACCCCCTCCCCCCTCATGTGTGCGAGGCAGCGCTAGGAAAAGACACCTAAGGCCCCATTCGTTCACACTCAGTCTCTAACTGTCATGTAATGACACACCGAAACCACAGCTCCCTTTCCACATCCAGACAGCACACAATTTTCCATGGTTTACCCCAGACGCTTCACATTCCCTGGTTCAATCCATTGACAGCACGTCGAACCCGGTATAACATATCGCTCCAATTCACTCTATCCCTTACATGCCTTTCACCCTCCTGCATGTTCAGGCCCCAATCACTCAAAATCATTTTCACTCCATCTTTCCATCTAAAATTTGGTCTCCCACTTCTCCTCGTTCCCTCCACCTCTGATACATATATCCTCTTGGTCAATCTTTCCTCACTCATTCTCTCCATGTGACCAAACCATTTGAAAACACACTCTTCTGCTCTCCCAACCACACTCTTTTTATTTCCACACATCTCTCTTCCCCTTACATTTCTTACTCGATCAAACTACCTCACAACAATTATTGTCCTCAAACATCTCATTTCCAGCACATCCATCCTCCTGCGCACAACTCAATCCATTGCCTACGCCTCGCAACCATAAAAGATTGTTGGAACAACTATTCCTTCAAAAATACCCATTTTTGCTTTCCGATATAATGTTCTCGACTTCCAAACATTCTTCAAGGCTCCCAGAAATTTCGCCCCCACCCACACCCTATGATTCACTTCCGCTTCCATGGTTCCATCCGCTGCCAGATCCACTCCCAGATATCTAAAACACTTTACTTCCTCCAGTTTTTCTCCATTCAAACTTACCTCCCAATTGACTTGACCTTCAACCCTACTGTACCTAATAACCTTGCTCTTATTCACATTTACTCTTAACTTTCTTCTTCCACACACTTTACCAAACTCAGTCACCAGCTTCTGCAGTTTCTTACATGAATCAGCCACCAGCGCTGAATCATCAGCGAACAACTACTGACTCACTTCCCAAGCTCTCTCATCCACAACAGACTGCATATTGCCCCTCTTTCCAAAACTCTTGCATTCACCTCCCTAACAACCCCATCCATAAACAAATTAAACAACCATGGAGACATCACACACCCCTGCCACAAACCTGCATTCACTGAGAACCAATCACTTTCCTCTCTTCCTACACTTACACATGCCTTATATCCTCGATAAAAACTTTTCACTGCTTCTAACAACTTGCCTCCCACACCATATATTCTTAAAACCTTCCACAGAGCATCTCTATCAACTCTATCATATGCCTTCTCCAGATCCATAAATGCTATATACAAATCCATCTGTTTTTCTAAGTATTTCTCATATACATTCTTCAAAGCAAACACCTGATCCACACATCCTCTACCACTTTTGAAACCACACTGCTCTTCCCCAATCTGATGCTCTGTACATACCTTCACCTTCTCAATCAATACCCTCCCATATAATTTACCAGGAATACTCAAAAAACTTATACCTCTGTAATTTGAGCACTCACTCTTATACACCTTGCCTTTATACAATGGCACTATGCAAGGATTCCGCCAATCCCGAGGCACCTCACCATGAATCATACATACATTAAATAACCTTACCAACCAGTCAACAATACATTCATCCCCTTTTTTAATAAATTCCACTGTAATACTATCCAAACCTGCTGCCTTGCCGGCTTTCATCTTCCGTAAAGCTTTTACTACCTCTTCTCTATTTACCAAATCATTTTCCCCAACCCTCTCACTTTGCACACCACCTCGACCAAAACATCCTATATCTGCCACTCTATCATCAAACACATTCAACACACCTTCAAAATAGTCACTCCATCTCCTTCTCACAACACCACTACTTGTCATCACCTCCCTATTAGCCCCCTTCACTTAAGTTCCCATTTGGTCCCTTGTCTTACGCACTTTATTTATCTCCTTCCAAAACATCGTTTTATTCTCCCTGAAATTTAATGATACTCTCTCACCCCAATTCTCATTTGCCCTCTTATTCACCTCCTGCACCTTTTTCTTGACCTCCTTCCTCTTTCTTTTATACCTCTCCCACTCATTTGCATTTTTTCCCTGCAAAAATCGTCCAAATTCCTCTCTCTTCTCTTTCACAAACAATCTTACTTCTTCATCCCACCACTCACTACCTTTTCTAATCAACCCACCACCCACGCTTCACATGCCACAAGCATCTTTTGCGCAAGCCATCACTGCTTCCCTAAATACATCCCATTCCTCCCCCACTCCCTTTACCTTCTTTGTTCTCACCTTTTTCCATTCTGTACTCAGTCTCTCCTGGTACTTCCTCACACAAGTCTCCTTCTCAAGCTCACTTACTCTCACAACTCTCTTCACCCCAACATTCTCTCTTCTTTTCTGAAAACTCCCACAATTCTTTACCATCTCCTCCACAAGATAATGATCAGGTATCCCTCCAGTTGCACCTCTCAGCACATTAACATCCAAAAGTCTCTCTTTCGTGCGTCTATCAATTGACACGTAATCCAAAAACGCTCTCTTGCCATCTCTCCTACTTACATGCGTATACTTATGTATTCCCAATCACCAGTCCTTTTTCAGTGCATAAATCTACAAGCTCTTCACCATTTCCATTTACAACACTGAACACTCCATGTATACCAATCATTCCCTCAACTGCCACATTACTCACCTTTGCATTCAAATCACCCTCACTATAACCCGATCTTGTGCATCGAAACCACTAACACACTCATTCAGCTGCTCCCAAAACATTTGCCTCTCATGATCTTTCTTCTCATGCCCAGGTGCATATGCACCAATAATCACCAATAATCAATTTTACCCATATCAATCTAGAATTTACTTTCTTACACTCTATCACATACTTCCACCAATCCTGATTCAGGAGTAGTGCTACTCCTTACCTTGCTCTTGTCCTCTCACTAACCCCTGACTTTACTCCCAAGACATTCCGAAAATACTCTTCCCCTTTACCCTTGAGCTTCCCTTCACTCAGAGCCAAAACATCCAGGTTCCTTTCCTCAAACATACTACATATCTCTCCTTTTTTCTCATCTTGGTTACATCCACACACATTTAGATACCCCAATCTGAGCCTTCGAGGAGGATGACCACTCCTCGCGTGACTTCTTCTGTTTCCCCTTTTAGAAAGTTAAAATAAAAGGAGGGCAGGGTATCTGGCCCCCCGCTCCCGTCCTCTTTAGTCGCCTTCTACGACACATGAGGAATGCGTGGGAAGTATTCTTTCTCCCCTATCCCCGGGGTATATATATATATATATATATATATATATATATATATATATATATATATATATATATATATATATATATATATATATATATATATATATATATATATATATATATATATATATATATATATATATATATATATATATATATATATATATATATATATATATATATATATATATATATATATATATATATATATATATATATATATATATATATTATATGGGATGGTATTGATTGAGAGGGTGAAGGCATTTACAGAGCATCAGATTGGGGATGAGCAGTGTGGTTTCAGAAGTGGTAGAGGATGTGTGGATCAGGTGTTTGCCTTGAAGAATGTATGCGAGAAATACTTAGAAAAACAAATGGATTTGTATGTAGCATTTATGGATATGGAGAAGGCATATGATAAAGTTGATAGAGATGCTCTGTGGAAGGTATTAAGAATATATGGTGTGGGAGGCAAGTTGTTAGAAGCAGTGAAAAGTTTTTATCGAGGATGTAAGGCATGTGTTCGTGTAGGAAGAGAGGAAAGTGATTGGTTCTCAGTGAATGTAGGTTTGCGGCAGGTGTGTGTGATGTCTCCATGGTTGTTTAATTTGTTTATGGTTGGGTTTGTTAGGGAGGTGAATGCAAGAGTTTTGGAAAGAGGGGCAAGTATGAAGTCTGTTGTGGATGAGAGAACTTGGGAAGTGAGTTAGTTGTTGTTCGCTGATGATACAGCGCTGGTGGCAGATTCATGTAAGAAACTGCAGAAGCTGGCGACTGAGTTTGGTAAAGTGTGCGAAAGAAGAAAGTTAAGAGTAAATGTGAATAAGAGCAAGGTTATTAGGTACAGTGGGGTTGAGGGTCAAGTAAACTGGGAGGTAAGTTTGAATAGAGAAAAGCTGGAGGAAGTGAAGTGTTTTAGGTATCTGGGAGTGGATCTGGCAGAGGATGGAACCATGGAAGCGGAAGTGAATCATAGGGTGGGGGAGGAGGCGAAAATTCTGGGAGCCTTGAAGAATGTTTGGAAGCCGAGAACATTATCTCGGAATGCAAAAATGGGTATGTTTGAAGGAATAGTGGTTCCAACAATGTTGTATGGTTGCGAGGCGTGGGCTATGGATAGAGTTGTGCGCAGGAGGGTGGATGTGCTGGAAATGAGATGTTTGAGGACAATATGTGGTGTGAGGTGGTTTGATCGAGTAAGTAATGTAAGGGTGAGAGAGATGTGTGGAAATAAAAAGTGTGTGGTTCAGAGACCAGAAGAGGGTGTTTTGAAATGGTTTGGTCACATGGAGAGAATGAGTGTGGAAAGATTGACCAAGAGGATATATGTGTCAGAGGTGGAGGGAACGAGGAGAAGTGGGAGACCAAATTGGATGTGGAAAGATGGAGTGAAAAAGATTTTGAGTGATCGGGGCCTGAATATGCAGGAGGGTGAAAGGCGTGCAAGGAATAGAGTAAATTGGAACTATGTGGTATACCGGGGTCGACGTGCTGTCAATGGATTGAACCAGGGCATGTGAAGCGTTTGGGTAAACCATGCAAAGTGTGTTGGGCCTGGATGTGGAAAGGGAGCTGTGGTTTCGGTGCATTATTACATGACAGCTGGAGACTAAGTGTGAACGAATGGGGCCTTTAGTATTTTTCCTAGCGAGATATACATAAGTATAAGTATGTAAGTAGGAGAGATGGCAAGAGAGCGTTATTGGATTACGTGTTAATTGACAGGCGCGCAAAAGAGAGACTTTCGGATGGAAATGTGCTGAGAGGTGCTACTGGAGGGATGTCTGATCATTATCTTGTGGAGGCTAAGGTGAAGATTTGTATGGGTTTTCAGAAAATAAGAGTGAATGTTGGGGTTAAGAGGATGGTGAGAGTAAGTGAGCTTGGGAAGGAGACTTGTGTGAGAAAATACCAGGAGAAACTGAGTACAGAATGGAAAAAGGTGAGAACTATGGAAGTAAGGGGAGTGGGGGAGGAATGGGATATATTTAGGGAAGCAGTGATGGATTGCGCAAAAGATGCTTGTGGCATGAGAAGCGTGGGAGGTGGGTTGATTAGAAATGGTAGTGAGTGGTGGGATGAAGAAGTAAGATTATTAGTGAAAGAGAAGATAGAGACAATTGGACGATTTTTGCAGGGAAAAAATGCAATTGAGTGGGTGATGTATAAAAGAAAGAGACAGGAGGTCAAGAGAATGGTGCAAGAGATGCAAAATAGGGCAAATGAGAGATAGGGTGAGAGAGTATCATTAAATTTTAGGGAGAATAAAAAGATGTTCTGGAATGAGGTAAATAAAGTTCGTAAGACAAGGGAGCAAATAGGAACTTCAGTGAAGGGCG
>NC_092239.1:49939987-49963425 GCF_036320965.1 Panulirus ornatus
TATATATTATATATATATATATTATAAAATATATATTTTTATATTTAATATATATATAATTAAAATATTATTTATATATATATAATATAAAAATTATATTATATATTTATTATATTTTTAATATATCATTTTTAAAAAAATAATATATATTATATATTTATATATTATTTTATGGGGTAAAAAGATGTTCGGGGAAGGGTAAATAAAGTGCGAAAGCAAGGGAGAAAGGAACTTCGTGAAGGGGGGCAAATGGTAGGTGAAACAAGTGGTGATGTGAGAAGGAGTATGAGTATTTGAAGGTTTGTTAAATGTGGATAAAGGGTGGCAATATAGGGTTTTTTGGTCGAGGTCGGTCCAAAGTGAGAGGGTTGGGAAAAGATTTGGTAAAAGAGAAGGGTTTAAAAGCGTTGCGGAAGTGAAACCGGGCAAGGTAGAGGTTTTTGGGAGGTATTCGGGGAAATTTTATTAAAAAAGGGGGTGACCTTTGTTGACTGGTTGGTAAGGTTATTATGTATGTATGATTCGGGTGGGCGCCCTGGGTTGGGCCCGGAATGCGTGATGTCCATTGTAAAAAGGGGGGGATAGGGGAGGGTCAAAATTACAGAGGTATACGTTTGTTGATACCCTGGAAAATTATATGGGAGGGTATTGATTGATGGGTGAAGGTATGTACAGAGAAACAGATTGGGGAAGGCAGTGTGTTTTCAGAAGTGGTAGAGGATTGTGGATCAGGTTTTTTTTTGAAAAATGTATGGGAGAAATACTTAAAAAAGAAAATGATTTGTTGTAGCATTATGGATTGGAAAGGCTTTGTAGGTTTGATAGAGATGTCTGTGAAGGTATTAAAAATATAGGGTGTGGGAGGAAAGTGTTAGGCAGTAAAAAATTTTTACGAGGATTTAAGGCATGGTTACGTTAGGAAGAGGGAAAAGTGATTGGTTTAGTAAAAGTAGTTTGCGGCGGGGTTGTGAGTCCCCATGGTTTTTAAAATTTGTTTAGGTGGGGTTTTGGGGGGGGAAATGCTGATTTTGAAAAGAGGGGAAAGAAAGAAGTTTTGTGGATGGAGAGCTTGGGAAGTGAGTAGTTGTTGTTCGCTGATGATACAGCGCTGGTGGGATTCGGGGGAAAAACTGCAGAAGGTGGTGACTGATTTGGAAAAGTGTTGAAAAAAGAAAGTTAAGAGTAAATAGAAAAAGAGCAAGGTTATTAGGTACGTGGGGTTTAGGGTAAATCAATTGGGGGGTAAGTTTTAAAGGAGAAAAACTTGAGGGGAAATAAAGGTTTTGTATTGGGGGGTTTGGATCTGGCAGCGGGTGGAACCTGAAAGCGGAAGTGTCATGGGTGGGGAAGGGGCGAAAAACCGGGGCCTTGAAGAAAGTTGGAGTCGAGAAAATTATTCGGAAAACAAAAATGGGTAGTTTAAGGAAAAGTGCTCAAAAAATGTTTTATGGGTTTCGAGGCGTGGGGTATGGGTAGAGTTGTGCGCGGGGGTGGATGTGCTGGAAATGAGAGTTTTTGGGGCAAAATGTGGTGGAGGGGTTTGTCGAGTAAGAAAAGAAGTTTGGGGGAAAAAAAGAGGTGGTTTGAAGAGAAAAGGGGGTGTTTTTTTGGTTTGGGAACATGGAGAAAAAGTGGGCAAGATTGACCAAGAGGATTATGTGTGGAGATGGGGGAAGAGGAGAAAAGGGGAGAAAAATGGAGTTGGAAAGATGGGGTAAAAAAAAGAGTGATGGGGGGGGTTTCGTGAAAAGCAGAGTGTGAAAAACGGGGAAGGAATAGGTGAATTGGACATGTGGTTCCGGGGGTTTACGTGCTTCAGTGGATTTAATCAGGGTGTGAGCGTCTGGGGTAAAATGGAAAGTTGTGTGGGCCTGGATGTGAAAGGGAGCGGTTTTCGGGATTTTTGCGTGACAGTGGACCTGAGTGTGAAAGAAGGGCCCTTTTTTGTCTTTTCCCAGTGCTCCTTGCACAATGAGGGGGGGAAAAGGGGTTATTCCATGTGTGGCGAGGTGGGGGGGGAATGAATAGTGGAGGAGTGGAAATTTTGTGCCTGGGGATAAATTTTAGTTTTTGTGTTTTGTAATGTTACATTGGATGTTAGGTATGTATATTCGGGGTTTTTGGGGGGGGTGTGTCATTGTGTATGGGGGTGGGTTGTGCCCTTTCTTTTTGTCTGTTTCCTTGCGCTACCCGCAAAAACGGGAGACAGCGTAAAAGCAAAATAAATAAAGATAATATACTTTGGGGAAATCAGTGAAGGGGGCTAAGGGGGGGTGATAAAAATACTTGGGAGTGGAAGGAATCGAGTGATTTTTGAAAGGGTTTTTTGAATGTGTTTGTGTAAGGGGGTGTATAGGGTTTTCTTTGGAGGGGGGTGGAATGGAGGGGTTTGGGGAAAAAGATTTGGAAAAAAAATAAAAGGAGTAAAAGCTCTGCGGAAAAAAAGCCCGGGAAGGCAGAGGTTTGGATGGGATTGCGTGGAATTTAAAAAAAGGCGGTGACTGTATTTTGGGCTGGTTGTTAAGGTTTTTTAATGTAGTAGATTTTATGGGAGGTTGGGTTTGGGGAAGGGGCATAGTACCCTTGAAAAAGGCAAAGGGGGGGAAAAAAGTGTGGCTAAATTTCCCGAGGTATAAGTTTGTTGAGTATTTTGGGAATTATTGGGGGTATTGATTGAGAGGGTGAAGGCAGTCAGATCATCAGCTGGGGAAAAAGCGTTGTTTCGAAGTGGTAGAGGATGTTTGGATCGGTTTTTGCTTTGAAGAAGTATGTGAAATTTGAAAAGGAAATGGATTTGTATGTAGATTTATGGCGGAAAGGCATTGATAGAGTTGATAGAGTGCTTGTAAAAGGTATTAAATATTGGTGGGGGGGAAAGTTTTTTAGAAGCAGTGAAAAGTTTTTATCGAGGTTTGTGGGATTTTTTACGTGTGGGAAAGAGAGGCAGGGGGATGGTTTCAGTGGTGGGTTTTGGTCAGGGGTTTTGGTTTTGATGTCTCCGGTTTTTTTAAATTTGTTTATGGGGGGGTTGTTAGGGGGTGAATGAAGGGTTTTTGGGAAAAGAGGGGTAAGTTCCCGTGGTTGTGTTTAGAAGCTTGGGGGAGTGAGCAGTTGTTGCGTGATGTAACGGTGGGGGGCTGATTATGTGAAAAACTCGAAGTGGGCGAGTTTGGTAAAGTGTGTGAAAAAGAAGGTTGAGAGAAAAATGTAAATAAGAGAAAGGTTTTAGGTAAAAGTGGGTTTTTTTTATTTTTCAAGTCAATTGGGGGGAAAAGATTAAGGATGAACTGGGGAAGAAAAGTTTTTTAGATATTGGGAGTGGATAGGAAAGGGAGGGAACCATGGAAGGGAAGTGTTTTAGGGGGGGGAGGGGGCAAAATTCTTTGTCCTTGAAAAAATTTTGGGAAAGTCGAGAACTTTCTCGGAAAGCAAAAAGGGGTATTATGTAGGAATAAGGGGTTTAAACAATGTTGTAGGGTTTTGCGAGGCGTGGGCTAGGATAAGTTGTGCTAGGAGGGTTTGAGAGTTTGAGGACAATATGTGGTGAGGGGTTTGATGGGAAAAAGAAATGTAAGGGGAAGAGAGATGTGGGAAATAAAAAGAGCGTGGTTGAGAGGCCGAAGAGGGTGTTTTGAAAAGGTTTGGGCCAAAATGGAGGGGAATGGTGAGGGGAAAAATTGCCCAAAAGGTAAATGTGTCGGAGGTTTGGGGGGAACGGGAGAAGGGGAGCCAAATTGGGGGGAAAGATGGGTTAAAAAAAATTTTTGTGATCGGGGCCTTTAACAGCCCGGGGGTGAAAGGAGGGCAAGGAAAAGAGTGAAATTTGGGGCGATGTGGGATAAGGGGTTGACGTGCTGCAGTGGATTGAATCAAGGCCCTGTGGGAAACGCGGGGTAAAAAAATGGGGGAAAAAACTGTGTAGGTAAGTATTTGCGTTGTTGGGAGTGTGTATGTACGTGTGTTTTGGGGGGTTGGGCCTTTCTTTGTTGTTTCCCCGCGCTACCCCGCAAACGCGGGAGACGGGGACAAAGTTAAAAAAAAAAAAAAAAAAAAAAAAAAAAAAAAAAAAAAAAAAATTTTATATATATATTTATATATTATTTTATAATATATATTTAAATATATTATATATTATTTTATATATTAAAAATATATTGGTAAGGGTCACAGTTTTGTTGTGATCCCCGATATTTCCCTTTTAGTTACGGGGGAAAAAGAGCCCCGAAAAATTTTCCCAAAGGGGACTTTGTGTATTAAAACAGTATCAGGGGGGACACAAGAGAGGAATATAACCCGTCATTGATTACCCTCGAAGAGACGAAGCTAGGACGCCCCCGGTAAAAAATTTTGTTGTCCCCCCTCCCAAAGAACATTCCCATCTTTTTACCCAAAACTTATAAAATTTAAAATTATCTAATTTGTAAGGGCCACACAATATTTCGATTAAATTTTTGTTTTTTATCTAATAATAGGGAAAATTCAAAGATATTTCTTTGGTAATAGGTTAGAGTTGATAAAGAGTGGCGTTTACTAAATCCAAAAGGTTTAAAGTTTATTAAACAAAGGGGAAAATTTTTTTTTTGTCCCTTCTTAAAAAATATATTTCCCTTTGCTTAAATTTTAACCCCGGGAAAAATCCACCAGTCTGGGCCAACTAAAATTTTTTAAAAAGTTTCCCCAAGGCAACTAACAGATGCCCCACCCAAAGGGGAAAAATTTTCTGGTGAATTCCTGATTTTGATATTCTTTAAAGTATTATTTTGCTAAAGGCAACACTTACATTAAAAGGGTTTAAATTTAAAGGGGAAACACAGTGAAATTTTTTAAAAAGGGAACTAAAAGATTCTTGGGCAATGGGGGGTTTCGATCAACTCTACAAAATGATTTCTTTGGGTAAATTAAGGGATTTATCAATGAAAGATCTAGGGTCTTTAACTTAGATCCAAAAGAAAATTTTCTTTCAAAATCCTTTATCAAAAAACTCTGGGCCAAAAAACGAATGCCCTAAAAAACATAAAAAAAAAGTGATGTTTAAATTAACTCTGTAAGTTGAGAAAAGAGTAAATTAAAGGTAAATGAGCATACATTGGGGGGTTTTTCTGTATAAAGGTAAACTTAAATTGTTTCCTTTTTTTGGATCATGCAATGTAAAAAATTGTAACATACCTTTAATTTTCCCCTTTTTTACAGTAAATTTGATGGAATTTCTAAAAATTTTTAGTAAGGGGGAGAAAAATTTTTTAAATTTTCATTTGTTGGCCAAACACAAAAACATCATTTAAACCCAAAACCAAAATTTAAATTTGAAGGGAAAAAATCCCTTTTGTAATTTTGTTTCAAAAAATTCATGCAAAGATTACTTAGTAAGGGAAAGAAGGCAACATTTCCATAGCAAATATTTGGGGGCATAATTTAAATTTTCCCTTTAAATTGAAAAACACAGTCTTTTAACACAATTCTTCAGTTCCCAAAGAAATTTTGACTTTGAAAAGGTAAATGAAAATTTTTAAACATTTAAAGAATATTCTTTAAAAAGGGCTTTTAATGGTCTTTTGTGAAAAGTGAGGGCCCCTCAAAGTAACTATTTTTAAATCCCAAAAATAAATTGAAATTTTATGGCCCCTCCCCCCCCACACCCATATATATAAAATACAGTCCCAAAACAAGCAATTAATTTCCTTTTATTTCAACGTTTTTTACATATATAACAAAAAACCCGACATATGCATGCACTTTTTTACATAATTTTTTAGTGTCTGCCATTAAATTTTTTCCCATCGGCCAAACCCCGGGCCCCACTGAAAAACAACCCCCCTCCCCCCCTGTGTGTGAAATTACCCTAGGGAAAAAAAAAACAAAGGCCCCAAGTTTACCCCCCCGTCTCTAGCTGTATGATAATGCACCCAAACCTAACCTAAAACCAGGGCCCCCGAGAAAAATTCCCTGGTTTCCCCAGACGCTTCAAATCCCTGGTTCCTCCCCTGATGGACGCCCAACCCCGGGAAAGCCCCTGTTCCCAAAACATTTTTTACTTGCAGCCTTTACCCCCCTGGATATTAAACCCCAAAAATCAAAATTTTTTTTTAATCATCCTTCCAAAACCCCCAAATTTGGTTCCCAAAACCTACCCCCTAAAAATATTTAAAATATATATATTAAATATAATCTAAAATATTTATATATAAAATATATATATATATATATATTATATATATATATATATATATATATAATATATATATATATATATATATATATATATATATATATATATATATATATATATATATATATATATAAAATATATATATATATATATATATATATATATATATATATATATATATATATATAGGGAGAATAAAAAGATGTTCTGGAAGGAGGTAAATAAAGTGCGTAAGACAAGGGAGCAAATGGGAACTTCAGTGAAGGGCGCAAATGGCTAGGTGATAACAAGTAGTGGTGATGTGAGAAGGAGATGGAGTGAGTATTTTGAAGGTTTGTTGAATGTGTTTGATGATAGAGTGGCAGATATAGGGTGTTTTGGTCGAGGTCGTGTCCAAAGTGAGAGGGTTAGGGAAAATGATTTGGTAAACAGAGAAGAGGTAGTAAAAGCGTTGCGGAAGATGAAAGCCGGCAAGGTAGCAGGTTTGGAGTATTGCAGTGGAATTTATTAAAAAAGGGGGTGACTGCATTGTTGACTGGTTGGTAAGGTTATTTAATGTATGTATGATTCATGGTGAGGCGCCTGAGGATTGGCGGAATGCGTGCATAGTGCCATTGTACAAAGGCATAGGGGATAAGAGTGAGTGCTCAAATTACAGAGGTATACGTTTGTTGAGTATTCCTGGTAAATTATATGGGAGGGTATTGATTGAGTGGGTGAAGGTATGTACAGAGCATCAGATTGGGGAAGAGCAGTGTGTTTTCAGAAGTGGTAGAGGATGTGTGGATCAGGTGTTTGTTTTGAAGAATGTATGGGAGAAATACTTAGAAAAGCAAATGAATTTGTATGTAGCATTATGGATCTGGAGAAGGCATATGATAGAGTTGATAGAGATGGTCTGTGTAAGGTATTAAGAATATATGGTGTGGGAGGCAAGATGTTAGAAGCAGTGAAAAGTTTTTATCGAGGATATAAGGCATGTGTACGTGTAGGAAGAGAGGAAAGTGATTGGTTCTCAGTGAATGTAGGTTTGCGGCAGGGGTGTGTGATGTCTCCATGGTTGTTTAATTTGTTTATGGATGGGGTTGTTAGGGAGGTGAATGCTAGAGTTTTGAAAAGAGGGGCAAGTATGAAGTCTATTGTGGATGAGAGAGCTTGGGAAGTGAGTCAGTTGTTGTTCGCTGATGATACAGCGCTGGTGGCTGATTCGTGTGAGAAACTGCAGAAGGTGGTGACTGAGTTTGGTAAAGTGTATGAAAGAAGAAAGTTAAGAGTAAATATGAATAAGAGCAAGGTTATTAGGTACAGTGGGGTTGAGGGTCAAGTCAATTGGGAGGTAAGTTTGAATGGAGAAAAACTTGAGGAAGTAAAGTGTTTTAGATATCTGGGAGTGGATCTGGCAGCGGATGGAACCATGAAAGCGGAAGTGAATCATAGGGTGGGGGAAGGGGCGAAAATCCTGGGAGCCTTGAAGAATGTGTGGAAGTCGAGAACATTATCTCGGAAATCAAAAATGGGTATGTTTGAAGGAATAGTGCTTCCAACAATGTTGTATGGTTGCGAGGCGTGGGCTATGGATAGAGTTGTGCGCAGGAGGGTGGATGTGCTGGAAATGAGATGTTTGAGGACAATATGTGGTGTGAGGTGGTTTGATCGAGTAAGAGAGATGTGTGGAAATAAAAAGAGCGTGGTTGAGAGAGCAGAAAAGGGTGTTTTTTATGGTTTGGGAACATGGAGAGAATGAGTGAGGCAAGATTGACCAAGAGGATATATGTGTCGGAGATGGAGGGAACGAGGAGAAGTGGGAGACCAAAATGGAGTTGGAAAGATGGAGTGAAAAATATTTTGAGTGATCGGGGCGTGAACATGCAGGAGGGTGAAAGACGGGCAAGGAATAGAGTGAATTGGATCGATGTGGTATACCGGGGTTGACGTGCTGTCAGTGGATTTAATCAGGGCATGTGAAGCGTCTGGGGTAAACCATGGAAAGTTGTGTGGGGCCTGGATGTGGAAAGGGAGCTGTGTTTTCGGGCATTATTGCGTGACAGCTGGACACTGAGTGTGAACGAATGGGACCTTTGTTGTCTTTTCCTAGTGCTACCTTGCACACATGAGGGGGGAAATGGGATGTTATTCCATGTGTGGCGAGGTGGCGGTGGGAATGAATAGTGGCAGGCAGTGTGAATTGTGTGCCTGGGTATATATGTATGTCTGTGTGTATATGTATATGTATACATTGAGATGTATAGGTATGTATATTCGCGTGTGTGGGCGTGCGTGTGTGTACATTGTGTATGGGGGTGGGTTGTGCCATTTCTTTCGTCTGTTTCCTTGCGCTACCTCGCAAACGCGGGAGACAGCGATAAAGCAAAATAAATAATAGATAATATACATATATGGGAACTTCAGTGAAGGGTGCTAATGGGGAGGTGATAACAAGTACTGGTGATGTGAGAAGGAGATCGAGTGAGTATTTTGAAGGTTTGTTGAATGTGTTTGATGATAGAGTGGTAGATATAGGGTGTCTTTGTCGAGGTGGTGTGCAAAGTGAGAGGGTTAGGGAAAATGATTTGGAAAACAAATAAGAGGTAGTAAAAGCTCTGCGGATAATGAAAGCCGGCAAGGCAGTAGGTTTGGATGGTATTGCAGTGGAATTTATTAAAAAAGGCGGTGACTGTATTGTTGACTGGTTGGTAAGGTTTTTTAATGTATGTATGATTCATGGTGAGGTCCTGAGGATTGGCGGAATGCGTGCATAGTACCATTGTAAAAAGGCAAAGGGGATAAGAGTGTGTGCTCAAATTCCAGAGGTATAAGTTTGTTGAGTATTCATGGTAAATTATATGGGATGGTATTGATTGAGAGGGTGAAGGCATGTACAGATCATCAGACTGGGGAAGAGCAGTCTGGTTTCAGAAGTGGTAGAGGATGTTTGGATCAGGTGTTTGCTTTGAAGAATGTATGTGAGAAATACTTAGAAAAGGAAATGGATTTGTATGTAGCATTTATGGATCTGGAGAAGGCATATGATAGAGTTGATAGAGATGCTCTGTGGAAGGTATTAAGAATATATGGTGTGGGAGGAAAGTTGTTAGAAGCAGTGAAAAGTTTTTATCGAGGATGTAAGGCATGTTTACGTGTAGGAAGAGAGGCAGGTGATTGGTTCTCAGTGAATGTAGGTTTGCGTCAGGGGTGTGTGATGTCTCCATGGTTGTTTAATTTGTTTATGGATGGGGTTGTTAGGGAGGTGAATGCAAGAGTTTTGGAAAGAGGGGTAAGTATGCAGTGTGTTGTGGTTTAGAGAGCTTGGGGAGTGAGTCAGTTGTTGTTCGCTGATGATACAGCGGTGGTGGCTGATTTATGTGAGAAACTGCAGAAGCTGGTGACTGAGTTTGGTAAAGTGTGTGAAAGAAGAAGGTTGAGAGTAAATGTGAATAAGAGCAAGGTTATTAGGTACAGTAGGGTTTATGGTCAAGTCAATTGGGAGGTAAGATTTAATGGATGATAACTGGAGGAAGAAAAGTGTTTTAGATATCTGGGAGTGGATATGGCAGCGGATGGAACCATGGAAGCGGAAGTGAATCATAGGGTGGGGGAGGGGGCGAAAATTCTTTGATCCTTGAAGAATGTTTGGAAGTCGAGAACATTATCTCGGAAAGCAAAAATGGGTATGTATGTAGGAATAGTGGTTCCAACAATGTTGTATGGTTGCGAGGCGTGGGCTATGGATAGAGTTGTGCCTAGGAGGGTTTGAGATGTTTGAGGACAATATGTGGTGTGAGGTGGTTTGATCGAGTAAGAAATGTAAGGGTAAGAGAGATGTGTGGAAATAAAAAGAGTGTGGTTGAGAGAGCATAAGAAGGTGTTTTGAAATAGTTTGGTTACATGGAGAGAATGAGTGAGGAAAGATTGACCAAGAGGATATATGTGTCAGAGATGGAGGGATCGAGGAGAAGTGGGAGACCAAATTGGAGGTGGAAAGATGGAGTTGAAAAGATTTTGAGTAATTGGGGCCTAAACAAGCAGGAGGGTGAAAGGCGTGCAAGGAATAGAGATAATTGGAACGATGTGTTATACCGGTGTCGACGTGCTGTCAATTGATTGAACCAGGGTATGTGGAGTGTCTGGGGTAGACTATGAAAAGTTCTGTGGGGTCTGGATGTGGAAAGGGAGCTGTGGTTTCGGTGCATTATTACATCACAGCTAGAGAATGAATGTGAACAAATGGGACCTTTGTTGTCTTTTCCTAGCGCTCCCTCGCACACATGAGGGGGGAGAGGGTTGGTATTCCATGTGTGGCGAGGTGGAGATGGGAATAAAGAAAGTCAGACAGTATGAATTATGTACATGTGTATATATGTATATGTCTGTTTGTGTATGTATATGTATACATTGATATGTTTCTTTTTTTCTTTCAAACTATTCGCCATTTCCCGCATTAGCGAGGTAGCGTTAAGAACAGAGGGCTGGGCCTTTGAGGGAATACCCTCACCTGGCCCAATTCTCTGTTCCTTCTTTTGGAAAAAAACAAAAAAAAAAAACAAAAAAAAAACATTGATATGTATAGATATGTATATTTGCGTGTGTGGACGTGTATGTATATACTTGTGTATATGGGTGGGTTCGGCCATTCTTTCATGTGTTTCCTTGCGCTACCTCGTTAACGCGGGAGACAGCGAGAGAGCAAAATAAAAAATTGATGATACAGCGCTGGTGGCTGATTCATGTGAGAAACTGCAGAAGCTGGTGACTGAGTTTGGTAAAGTGTGTGGAAGAAGAAAGTTAAGAGTAAATGTGAATAAGAGCAAGGTTATTAGGTACAGTAGGGTTGAGGGTCAAGTCAATTGGGAGGTGAGTTTGAATGGAGAAAAACTGGAGGAAGTGAAGTGTTTTAGATATCTGGGAGTGGATCTGTCAGCGGATGGAACCATGGAAGCGGAAGTGGATCATAGGGTGGGGGAGGGGGCGAAAATTTTGGGAGCCTTGAAAAATGTGTGGAAGTCGAGAACATTATCTCGGAAAGCAAAAATGGGTATGTTTGAAGGAATAGTGGTTCCAACAATGTTGTATGGTTGCGAGGCGTGGGCTATGGATAGAGTTGTGCGCAGGAGGATGGATGTGCTGGAAATGAGATGTTTGAGGACAATGTGTGGTGTGAGGTGGTTTGATCGAGTAAGTAACGTAAGGGTAAGAGAGATGTGTGGAAATAAAAAGAGCGTGGTTGAGAGAGCAGAAGAGGGTGTTTTGAAATGGTTTGGGCACATGGAGAGAATGAGTGAGGAAAGATTGACCAAGAGGATATATGTGTCGGAGGTGGAGGGAACGAGGAGAAGAGGGAGACCAAATTGGAGGTGGAAAGATGGAGTGAAAAAGATTTTGTGTGATCGGGGCCTGAACATGCAGGAGGGTGAAAGGAGGGCAAGGAATAGAGTGAATTGGAGCGATGTGGTATACAGGGGTTGACGTGCTGTCAGTGGATTGAATCAAGGCATGTGAAGCGTCTGGGGTAAACCATGGAAAGCTGTGTAGGTATGTATATTTGCGTGTGTGGACGTGTGTATGTACGTGTGTATGGGGGTTGGGCCATTTCTTTCGTCTGTTTCCTCGCGCTACCTCGCAAACGCGGGAGACAGCGACAAAGTATAAAAAAAAAAAAAAAAAAAAAAAAAAAAAAAAAAAAAATATATATATATATATATATATATATATATATATATATATATATATATATATATATATATATATATATATATATATATATATATATTGGTAAGGATCACAGTTTTGTAAGTGATCAAGATATTCCTATGAGTTCACGGGGAAAATGAGACACGAAAAGTTTCCAAGTGCACTTTCGTGTAGTAATCAGATCATCAGGGGAGACACAAGAGAGGAATATAACAGTCATTTGATATACATCGAAGAGACGAAGCTAGGACGCCATTCGGTAAACATGTGATTGTCCAAAACATACAACGAACGTTCATAAACTTATCATTTTACAAATCTTATCAACAATAAAGTTATCTAATTTGTATAGACCATCACTAATATTACGATTATAATTCTTTGTGTATCTAATAATAGAATATTCAATGATATTTCTCTTGGTAATAGAGTTAGAGTTGATAACTGAGATGGCGTTACTCCAGTCAATAGTGTTTAACGTGATTAAACAAGGCATTTGATTCTTGTCCCATTCTTAAACTATATCCATGTTGCTTAAGTCTAACAGAAAGATCCTTACCAGTCTGACCAACATAAAATTTATCACAGTTTCCACAAGGCACTCTACAGATGCTACCAAGAGAATTTTCTGGTGAATTCCTGATTAAGATATTCTTTATAGTATTATTGTTGCTAAAGGCAACACTTACATTAAAGGATTTAAGTAACATGGGAAGCACAGTGAAATTATTATTAAAATGGAGAACTAAAAGATTCTTGGTGTCAATGGGAGGTTTCGACTCAACTCTACAAAATGATTTCTTTGCTAACTTAAGGGATTTATCAATGAAAGATCTAGGGTACTTTAACTTAGATCCAATAGAATATATCTTCTCAAACTCATCATCAATAAACTCTGGACTGCAAATACGTAATGCCCTAAGGAACATAAATTAAAGTGATGATAATTCAACTCTGTCATGTTGAGATGAGTAATAATGGATATATGAGCATACATTGGTGGGTTTTCTGTATATGCTAAACTTAAACTTGTTTCCTTGTCTTTGGATCATGCAATGTAATAATTGTAACATACCATTATTTTCATTTTCTACAGTAAATTTGATGGAAGGTACTAAATTGTTAAGTAAGGGGAGAAATATTTGTAAATTTTCATTTGTTGGCCAAACACAAAGAACATCATCTACATACCTAAACCAAATTGCATTAGAAGGTAAGATATCCTTTAGTAATTTTGTTTCAAAAAATTCCATGCAAAGATTACTTAGTACAGGTGAAAGAAGGCTACCCATTGCCATAGCAAATATTTGAGCATAATAATTTCCATTAAATTGAAATACACAGTCTTTTATACACAATTCTATCAGTTCAATGAAATTAGACTTTGAAACAGGTAAATGAACATCATCTAAGACATCAAATGAATATTCTAAAAGGTCATCAACTGGATCTTTAGTGAAAAGTGAGGAAACATCAAAGCTAACTATTTTGAAATCCAAAACTAACATTGATATTGATGGCCCATCCCACCCACACACACATATATATACATACACGTCCACACACGCACATATACATGCTTCTATATCTCAACGTATACATATATATACAAACACAGACATATGCATGTACACTTGTACATAATTCATAGTGTCTGCCCTTATTTATTCCTATCGCCACCCCGCCACACATGAAATAACAACCTCCTCCCCCCGCATGTGTGTGAAGTAGCCCTAGGAAAAGACAACAAAGGCCACATCCGTTCACCCCCAGTCTCTAGCTGTCATGTATAATGCACCGAAACCTATCCATATCCAGGCCCCAGAGAACATTCCATGGTTTACCCCAGACGCTTCACATGCCCTGGTTCAATCCACTGATAGCACGCCGACCCCGGAATGCCACATCGTTCCAATTCATTCTTTTACTTGCACGCCTTTCACCCTCCTGCATATTCAGGCCCCGAACACTCAAAATCTTTTTCACTCCATCCTTCCACCTCCAATTTGGTCTCCAACTTCTCCTCTAACATATGTATATATATATATATATATATATATATATATATATATATATATATATATATATATATATATATATATATATATATATATATATATATATATATATATATATATATATATATATATATATATATATATATATATATATATATATATATATATATATATATATATATATATATATATATATATATATATATATATATATATATATATATATATATATATATATATATATATATATATATATATATATATATATATATATATATATATATATATATATATATATATATATATATATATATATATATATATATATATATATATATATATATATATATATATATATATATATATATATATATATATATATATATATATATATATATATATATATATATATCCTCTAGGTCAATCTTTCCTCACTCATTCTCTCCATGTGACCAAACCATTTCAAAACACCCTCTTCTGCTCTCTCAACCACACTCTTTTCATTACCACACATCTCTCTTACCCTATTATTACTTACTCGATCAAACCACCTTACGCCACATATTGTCCTCAAACATCTCATTTCCAGCACATCCACCCTCCTCTGTACAACTCTATGTATAGCCCACGTCTCGCAAACATATAACATTGTTGGAACCACTATTCCTTCAAACATACCAATTTTTGCTTTGCAAGATAACGTTCTCGACTTCTACATATTTTTCAACGCCCTCAGAACCTTCCCCCCTCCCCCACTCTATGATATGCTTCCGCTTCCATGGTTCCATCCGCTGCCAGATCCACTCCCAGATATCTAAGACACTTCATTTTCTCCAGTTTTTCTCCATTCAAACTTACCTCCCAGTTAACTTGTCCCTCAACCCTACTGACCCTAATAACCTTGCTCTTATTTGTATTTTCTTTCAGCTTTTTTCTTTCACACACTTTACCAGCTTCTGCTGTTTTTTACTTGAATCAGCCACCAGCGCTGTATTATCAGCGAACAACAACTGACTCACTTCCCAAGCTCTCTCATCCACAACAGATTGCATATTTGCCTCTCTTTCCAATACTCTTTCATTCACCTCCCTAACAACTCCATCCATAAACAAATTAAACAACCATGGAGACATCACGCACCCCTGCCGCAAACCTACATTCACTGAGAACCAATCACTTTCCTCTCTTCCTACACGTACACATGCCTTACATCCTTGATAAAAACTTTTCACTGCTTCTAACAACTTACCTCCCACACCAAATACTCTTAATACCTTCCACAAAGCATCTCTATAAACTCTATCATAAGCCTTCTCCAGATCCATCAATGCTACATACAAATCCATTTGCATTTCTAAGCATTTGTCACAGACAATTTTCAAAGGAAACACCTGATCCACACATCCTCTACCAGTTCTGAAACCAAACTGCTCTTCCCCGGTCTGATGCTCTGTACATGCCTTCACCCTCAGTCTATACCCTCCCATATAATTTCCCGTGAATGCTCAACAAACTTACACCTCTGTAATTTGAGCAGTCACCTTTATCCCCTTTGCCTTTATACAATGGCACTATGCAAACATCCCGCCAGTCCTCAGGCAACTCAGCATGAGTCATATATACATTAAATAAGCTTACCAACCAGTCAACAATACAGTCACGCCTTTTTTAATCAATTCGACTGCATACCATCCAAACCTACTGCCTTGCCGGCTTTCATCTTCTGCAATGCTTTTACTACCTCTTTTCTGTTTACCAAATCATTCTCCCTAATCCTCTTACTCTGCACACCACCTCGATCAAAACATCATATATCTGCCACTGTATCATCAAACACATTTAACAAACCCTCAATATACTCACTCCATCTCTTCACATCGCCACTACTTGTTATCACCTCCCCATTTGCCCCCTTCACTGATGTTCCCAGTGTTTCCCTTGTCTTACGCATTTTATTTACCTCCTTCCAAAACATCTTTTTACTCTCCTTGAAATTTAATGATATTCTTCGCACCTAAACTCTCATTTGCTCTCTTTTTCTCCTCTTGGACCCTTCTCTAGACCTCCTGCCTCTTTCTTTTATATATATATCCCATTAATTTGCATTATTTCCCTGAAAAAATCATCTAAATGCCTCTCTCTTCTCTTTCACTAATAGTCTTACTTCTTCATCCCACCACTCACAAAATTTTCTAATTTGCCCACCTCCCACGCCTCTCATGCCACAAGTATCTTTTGCAGAATCCATCACTGCTTCCCTAAATACATCCCATTCCTCCACCACTGCCATTAACGCCCTTTGCTCTCACCTTTTTCCATTCTGTACTCAGTCTCTCCTGGTACTTCTTCACACAAGTCTCCTTCCCGAGCTCACTTACTCTAACTACTCTCTTTACCCCAACATTCTCTCTTCTGAAAACCTCTACAAATCTTCACCTTCGCCTCCAAAAGATAATGATCAGACATCCCTCCAGTTGCACCTCTTAGTACATTAACTTCCAAAAGTCTCTGTCTCGCGCGCCTATCAATTAACACGTAATCCAATAACGCTCTCTGGCTATCTCTCCTACTTACATATGTATACTCATATTCCTGTGAGTCCACGGGGAAAATGAAATACGATAAGTTTCCAAGTGCACTTTCGTGTAATAATCACATCATCAGGGGAGACATAAGAGAGAAATATAACAGTCAGTTAATATACATCGATGAGAGGAAGCTAGGACGCCATAAGGTAAAAATGCGATTGTCCAAGACAGACAACGAGCGTTTATAAACTTATCATTTTACAAATTTTATCAACAATAAAGTTATGTAATTTGAATCGACCATCACTATTATTAAGATTATAATTCTTTGTTTATTTGATGATAGAAGATTCAGTAATATTTCTCGTGGTGATATAGTTAGTATCCGAGATGGCGTTACTTCAGTCAATAAATTGATCATAATTTTAACGTGATTAAACAAGGCATTTCATTCTGATCCCGTTCTTAAAATATATTTATGTTGCTTAAGTCTAACAGAAAGATCCTTACCAGTCTGCCCAACATGATTTATCACAATTTCCGCGTGGCACTTTATAGATGCATCCAGGAGAATATTTTGGTGAATTCCTGAATAAGATAAGCTTTAGAGAATTATTGTTGCTGGACGCAACATTTACATTAAAGGATTTAAGCAACATGGGAAGTAAAGTAAATCGTTATTAAAAGGAAGAACTAAAAGATTTTTGGTGTCAATGGGAGGTTTGGGCTCAACTCTATAGAAGGATTTCTTTGCTAACTTATGGGATTCATCAATGAAAGATCTAAGGTACTTCAACTTAGATCCAATAGAATATATCGTCTCAAACTAATCATCAATAAACTCTGGACTGAAGTGCGTAATGCTCTAAGGAACATAGATTGAAATGATGATAATTTAACTCTGTCACGTTGAGATGAGTAATAATGGATATATGAGCATACATTGATAGGTTTTTTGTATATGCTAAACTTAAACTTGTTTCCTTGCCTATGGATCATGGAATCTAAAAATGGTAACATACCATTATTTTCATTTTGCACAGTAAATTAGAGGTAAGGTACTAAATCTTTAAGTAAGGAAAGAAATATTTGTAAATTTTCATTTGTTGGCCAAACACAAAGAACATCATCTACATACCTAAACCAAATTGCATTAGAAGTGAAGATATCCTTTAGTAATTTTGTTTCAAAAAATTCCATATAAAGATTACTTAGTACAGGTGAAAGAGGGTTACCCAGTGCCATGCCAAATTTTTGAGCATAGTTATCTCCATTGAATTGAAATACACAGTCTTTTATACACAATTTCATCAGTTCAGTGAAAACAGACTTTGAAACAGGTAAATGAATATCATCCAAGACATTAAATAGATATTCTAAAAGGTCATCAACTGAGACTTTAGTGAAAAGTGAGGAAACATCAAAGCTAACGAGTTTGAAATCAAAATTAACATTGATATTGTTTAGCTTGTTGACTAAATCTATATTGTTCATGATATTAGAATTTGATACCTTACCCATTAAAGGGCTTAATAAAGAAACAAACCATTTTGACAATTTATATGTGATGGAGCCTACTGAACTCGCTATAGGTCTTGCTGGAAAATTCTGTTTATGTGTTTTGATAAGTCTATATATGTATGGCAATGAAGTGGAGAAAGATGACAAACTTTTGATTAGAGAACTATTACCTTTCAACAACAAGTTCATTCCTTTATTGAAATGGGAATCAACTGCTTCTAGGGGGATTTACTGTGTTTAGAATATGTTGTGTCATCATTCAAAAGATCATTTATTTTAGATAAATAGTTACTTTTGTCTAAGATCACAACAGTGTTAGCCTTATCTGCTTTAGTAATATGTATATCCTTATCTGTTTTATAAGGTGTTTTTAGCTCTTATAAATCTTTTAGGGCAATTAGGTTCAACTGGTTTTGACAAACTGGCATACACTAAACCCTTACAGATATTAATTTCATCATTGCTTAAATTATTGTATTTCTCTGAATTACAACACGACTTTTTGAGCATAGTTATCTCCATTGAATTGAAATACACAGTCTTTTATACACAATTTCATCAGTTCAGTGAAAACAGACTTTGAAACAGGTAAATGAATATCATCCAAGACATTAAATAGATATTCTAAAAGGTCATCAACTGAGACTTTAGTGAAAAGTGAGGAAACATCAAAGCTAACGAGTTTGAAATCAAAATTAACATTGATATTGTTTAGCTTGTTGACTAAATCTATATTGTTCATGATATTAGAATTTGATACCTTACCCATTAAAGGGCTTAATAAAGAAACAAACCATTTTGACAATTTATATGTGATGGAGCCTACTGAACTCGCTATAGGTCTTGCCGGAAAATTCTGTTTATGTGTTTTGATAAGTCTATATATGTATGGCAATGAAGTGGAGAAAGATGACAAACTTTTGATTAGAGAACTATTACCTTTCAACAACAAGTTCATTCCTTTATTGAAATGGGAATCAACTGCTTCTAGGGGGATTTACTGTGTTTAGAATATGTTGTGTCATCATTCAAAAGATCATTTATTTTAGATAAATAGTTACTTTTGTCTAAGATCACAACAGTGTTAGCCTTATCTGCTTTAGTAATATGTATATCCTTATCTGTTTTATAAGGTGTTTTTAGCTCTTATAAATCTTTTAGGGCAATTAGGTTCAACTGGTTTTGACAAACTGGCATACACTAAATCCTTACAGATATTAATTTCATCATTGCTTAAATCATTGTATTTCTCTGAATTACAACACGACTTTGTGATATCAACACAGCTGGCTTCCCTGTTAGAGCACACAAACCTTAAACCATAGCCTAATCCACGCAAGGAATCCTTATCTAGTTGTTTATTAGACAGGTTTATCACAAAAGATGGGTTTGTGTTCTTGGTCCGGTCGCTGTTTTTAATAATGGTCCAACTTACAATTTAGTGTCATTTTAGCCTATTCCGTTCATTCCTTAACCTATCATTGCAATAGTCCAACATCCGGTTCTTCCAGTATGTTGGTATTGCCATTTGAAAGGCACGTTTCTTCTCTCTTGTAATGCGAAAAGCCTCCTCCATTTCAAGTTTCTTTAATTCAATGTGTTTCTTTAAAATAATGTTTAAAATAATGTTGGAACTGGTCAAATGGTCGACCAAACAACTGCAACAATCGTTGAGGTAGGACAGATCTTGGCATCACTTGTTCATCAAGGCATTTCCTAAGGAATCCAAATCGTAACTTCAGTTGGTTGGCCTTGATTAACTATTTGGGGAGAGCAGTAACGAAAGGAGAAGGACTAGGACAGCTAGTAGAGAAGTAATAGAAGAGACGTGTGGAATCCATGTTGGAGTTTTGCGCTTGATCAAGATATTCCTGTGAGTCCATGGGGAAAATGAAACACATGAGGTTCCAAGGTGCACTTTCGTGTAATAATCACATCATCAGGGTAGACACAAGAGAGAAATATAACAGTCAGTTGATATACATTGAAGAGACTAAGCTAGGACGCCATTTAGTAAACATGCGATTGTCCAAGACAGATAACGAACTTTCATAAGCATACAAATTTTATCAACAATAAAGTTATCTAATTTGTATAGACCATCACTAATTTTTTTTTTTTTTTTGCTTTGTCGCTGTCTCCCGCGTTTGCGAGGTAGCGCAAGGAAACAG
Source organism: Panulirus ornatus (assembly GCF_036320965.1). Classification (NCBI taxonomy): domain Eukaryota; kingdom Metazoa; phylum Arthropoda; class Malacostraca; order Decapoda; family Palinuridae; genus Panulirus; species Panulirus ornatus. The sequence continues at coordinate 49,960,080 of NC_092239.1, forward strand.
ACGAAAGAAATGGCCCAACCCACCCCCATACACATGTATATACATACGTCCACACACGCAAATATACATACCTACACAGCTTTCCATGGTTTACCCCAGACGCTTCACATGCCTTGATTCAATCCACTGACAGCACGTCAACCCCGGTATACCACATCGCTCCAATTCACTCTATTCCTTGCCCTCCTTTCACCCTCCTGCATGTTCAGGCCCCGATCACACAAAATCTTTTTCACTCCATCTTTCCACCTCCAATTTGGTCTCCCTCTTCTCCTCGTTCCCTCCACCTCCGACACATATATCCTCTTGGTCAATCTTTCATCACTCATTCTCTCCATGTGCCCAAACCATTTCAAAACATCCTCTTCTGCTCTCTCAACCACGCTCTTTTTATTTCCACACATCTCTCTTACCCTTACGTTACTTACTCGATCAAACCACCTCACACCACACATTGTCCTCAAACATCTCATTTCCAGCACATCCATCCTCCTGCGCACAACTCTATCCATAGCCCATGCCTCGCAACCATACAACATTGTTGGAACCACTATTCCTTCAAACATACCCATTTTTGCTTTCCGAGATAATGTTCTCGACTTCCACACATTCTTCAAGGCTCCCAGAATTTTCGCCCCCTCCCCCACCCTATGATCCACTTCCGCTTCCATGGTTCCATCCGCTGCCAGATCCACTCCCAGATATCTAAAACACTTCACTTCCTCCAGTTTTTCTCCATTCAAACTCACCTCCCAATTGACTTGACCCTCAACCATACTGTACCTAATAACCTTGCTCTTATTCACATTTACTCTTAACTTTCTTCTTTCACACACTTTACCAAACTCAGTCACCAGCTTCTGCAGTTTCTCACATGAATCAGCCACCAGCGCTGTGTCATCAGCGAACAACAACTGACTTACTCTCTCATCCCCAACAGACTTCATACTTGCCCCTCTTTCCAAAACTCTTGCATTCACCTCCCTAACAACCCCATCCATAAACAAATTAAACAACCATGGAGACATCACACACCCCTGCCGCAAACCTACATTCACTGAGAACCAATCACTTTCCTCTCTTCCTACACGTACACATGCCTTACATCCTCGATAAAAACTTTTCACTGCTTCTAACAACTTGCCTCCCACACCATATATTCTTAATACCTTCCACAGAGCATCTCTATCAACTCTATCATATGCCTTCTCCAGATCCATAAATGCTACATACAAATCCATTTGCTTTTCTAAGTATTTCTCACATACATTCTTCAAAGCAAACACCTGATCCACACATCCTCTACCACTTCTGAAACCACACTGCTCTTCCCCAATCTGATGCTCTGTACATGCCTTCACCCTCTCAATCAATATCCTCCCATATAATTTACCAGGAATACTCAACAAACTTATACCTCTGTAATTTGAGCACTCACTCTTATCCCCTTTGCCTTTGTACAATGGCACTATGGACGCATTCCGCCAATCCTCAGGCACCTCACCATGAGTCATACATACATTAAATAACCTTACCAACCAGTCAACAATACAGTCACCCCCTTTTTTAATAAATTCCACTGCAATACCATCCAAACCTGCTGCCTTGCCAGCTTTCATCTTCCGCAAAGCTTTTACTACCTCTTCTCTGTTTACCAAATCATTTTCCCTAACCCTTTCACTTTGCACACCACCTCGACCAACACACCCTATAACTGCCACTCTATCATCAAACACATTCAACAAACCTTCAAAATACTCACTCCATCTCCTTCTCACATCACCACTACTTGTTATCACCTCCCCATTTGCGCCCTTCACTGAAGTTCCCATTTGCTCCCTTGTCTTACGCACTTTATTTACCTCCTTCAAGAACATCTTTTTATTCTCCCTAAAGTTTAATGATACTCTCTCACCCCAACTCTCATTTGCCCTTTTTTTCACCTCTTGCACCTCTCTCTTGACCTCCTGTCTCTTTCTTTTATACATCTCCCAGTCAATTGCATTTTTCCCTGCAAAAATCGTCCAAATGCCTCTCTCTTCTCTTTCACTAATACTCTTACTTCTTCATCCCACCACTCACTACCCTTTCTAATCAACCCACCTCCCACTCTTCTCATGCCAGAAGCATCTTTTGCGCAATCCATCACTGATTCCCTAAATACATCCCATTCCTCCCCCACTCCCCTTACTTCCATTGTTCTCACCTTTTTCCATTCTGTACTCAGTCTATCCTGGTACTTCCTCACACAAGTCTCCTTCCCAAGCTCACTTACTCTCACCACCCTCTTTACCCCAACATTGACTCTTCTTTTCTGAAAACCCATACAAATCTTCACCTTAGCCTCCACAAGATAATGATCAGACATCCCTCCAGTTGCACCTCTCAGCACATTAACATCACTAATATCAAGATTAAAATTTTTTGTGTATTTGATAATAGAAGATTCAATGATATTTCTCGTGGTAATAGAGTTAGAGTTAGTAACTGAGATGGCGTTACTCCAGTCAATACAATGATCAAAATTTTTAACATGATTAAACAAGGCATTTGATTCTTGTCCCGTTCTTAAACTATATTTATGTTGCTTAAGTCTAACAGAAAGATCCTTACTAGTCTGCCCAACATAAAATTTATCACAATTTGCACATGGCACTTTATAGATGCATCTTAGAGAATTTTCTGATGAATTCCTGGTTAAGATATTCTTTATAGTATTATTGTTGCTGAAGGCAACGTTTACATTAAAGAATTTAAGCAACATGGGAAGTAAAGTGAAATTATTATGAAAAGAAGAACGAAAAGATTCTTGGTGTCAATGGGAGAATTGGGCTCAACTCTATAGAAAGATTTCTTATCTAACTTAAGGGATTTATCAACGAAAGAACTAGGGTACTTAAACTTAAATCCAATAGAATATATCTTCTCAAACTCATCATCAATAAACTCTGTACTGCAAATACGTAATGCCCTAAGGAACATAGATTAAAATTATGATAAGTTAACTCTGTCATGTTGAGATGAGTAATAATGGATATATGAGCATACATTGGTGAGATTTCTGTATATGGTAAACTTAAACTTGTTTCCTTGCCTATGTATCATGCAATCTAAAAACGATAACATACCATTATTTTCATTTTCTACAGTAAATTTGATAAAAGGTACTAGATTTTTAAGTAAGGGGAGGAACACTTGTAAATTTTCATTTGTTGGCCAAACACAAAGAACATCATCTACATACCTAAACCAAATTGCATTAGAATGTAAGATATTTCTTAGTAATTTTGTTTCAAAAAAATCCGTAAAAAGATTACTTATGTTATACATATATATACATATATAT
>NC_092239.1:49963525-49974806 GCF_036320965.1 Panulirus ornatus
ATATATATATATATATATATATATATATATATATATATATATATATATATATATATATATATATATATATATATATATATATATATATATATATATATATATATATATATATATATATATATATATATATATATATATATATATATATATATACGTGTATGCGGGTGGTTTGGGCCTTTCGTCTGTTTCCTTGCGCTACCTCGCTAACGTGGCAGACAACGACAAATTATAATATATATAATATATATATATATATATATATATATATATATATATATATATATATATATATATATATATATATATATATATATATTATATCCTTAAGTATCCCGATATCTCAGTAAGTGTTGTCTTGTAACAGTAGCTGTAAGCATTAATAATTTTTCCTCTCTGAAACTCCTCACTGAAGAATATTTTTAACTCCATTTGTTTGATCTGGAAAATCTAACTATTTAGGTTCGTACGCCCATGTAGGAGTAGACACGTCACTCACGCACCCAAACTTTGCTTTAATATTCCAGTATAATTCTTGCCACCGTCACTCAGGAAAAGATCACCTCTAGACCGTAACAAGATTACGGAGTCTCTTATTTATACTTGTACTCCTGCAGTCGTGTCACGGGTTGATTATGCTGGATCATTAAGTCTATTTGCCCCTTAGTCCCTGAATCAATAGTTCCACCTGCCAGCAACTCGCTTAGAAAACGATAAAGCAAGAGAGAGAGAGAGAGAGAGAGAGAGAGAGAGAGAGAGAGAGAGAGAGAGAGAGAGAGAGAGAGAGAGAGGGGAGGAAAAGGTGCCTGAATGTTCGTCTGTTTCCAGATTTGTCTGGACTAAATGATTTTACGTACTATGCGCAAGAAAACTGTATGCAAACGTCATTTTTTCTCGTGATATTTGTTACTTATACACAGTAAACTCAAGGGTAAAGGGGAAGAGTGGTTTGGAAATGTCTTGGGAGTAAAGTCAAGGGTTGGTGAGAGGATAAGAGCAAAGGAATGGGTAGCACTCCCTGAAGCAGGAGTTGTGGGAATGCGTGATAGAGTGTAAAAAAGTAAGCTCTAGATTGATATGGGTAAAACTGTAAGTTAATAGAGAAAGACGGGTGATTATTAGTACTTATAGACCTGGTCATGAGAAGAAAGATCATGAAAGGCAAGTTTTTTTGGAGCATGTGAGTGAGTGTGTTAGCAGCATACATCCACGAGACCAGGTTATAGTGCTGGGTGATTTAAATGCAAAGGAGGGAATTGTGGCAGGTATAATTGGAGTGAATGGGGTGTTCAGTATTGTAAACGGAAACGGTGAAGAGCTTGTGATCTGTGTGCTGCAAAAACGACTAGTGATTGGGAATACCTGGTTTAAAACGAGAAATATACATAAGTATACGTATGTGAGCAGGAGAGATGTCCCAAGGACAGTTATTCAATTACGTATTAATTGATAGGCGCGCGAAAGAGAGACTTTTAGATGTTAATTTGCTGAGAGTTACAACAGGAGGGATGTCTGATCAGTATCTTATGGAGGCGAAGGTGAAAATTTAAAGAGGGTTTCATAAAAGAACAGAGAATGTTGGGGAGAAGAGAGTGTTGAGGATAAAGTGAGCTTGGAAAGGAGACTTGTATGAGGAAGTACCAGGAGATATTGAGTCAGAATGGAAAGAGGTGAGAACAAATGAGGTAAGGGGAATCGGGAAGGAATGGGATGTATTTAAGGAAGGCGTGATGGCTTCCGCAATAGATACATGTGGCATGAGTAAAGGGGGAGGTGGGCAATCAGAAAGGGTAGTGAGTGATGGGATGAAGAAGTAAGATTGTTAATGAAAGAGAAGAAAGAGGCGTTTGGAGATTTTTCTAGGGAAGTATTGCAAATAAATGGCAGATGTACAAAAGAAAGCTACGATAGGGCAAGAGAAATGTGAAACAAATGAAAAGAGGGCAAATGAAAATTGAAGTTATAGAGTATCATTGAATTTTAGGGATAATAAAAAGACACTTGGAAAGAAGGTAAATAAAGTCCGTAAAACAAGAGGAATGGGCAAATGAGAGGTAAAAACAAGGAGTGATGAAGTGAGGAGATGGAGTGAGTATTATGAAGGTTTGTTGGACACATGGAGAGAATAAGCGAGGAAACATTCACAAACAGGATATACGTGTCAGAGGTAGAAGGAACAAGAAGTGGGAGACTAAATTGGAGGTGGAAAGATGGAGTGAAAAAGATTTTGAGTGATCGGGGCCTGAACATGCAGGAGGGTGAAAGAAATACAAGCAATAGAGTGAACTGGAAGGATGTAGGATAGCGGTGTGTAGGTGCTGTCAATGGATTGAACCAGGGCATATAAAGCGTCTGGAGTAAACCAAAGAGGTTTGTAAGGCCTGGATTTGGAAAGAGAGCTGTGGTTTCGGTGCATTACACATGACAGCAAAAGACTGAATGTGAACGAATGTGGAATTTCTTATTTCCTGGGGCTACCCTGCTGAAGACAGCATGTATGAATATATGTATGAATGTATATACATATATAGGTGTATATATGTATATTTGTATATATATATATATATATATATATATATATATATATATATATATATATATATATATATATATATATATATATATATATATATATATATACATTTTTTTTTTTTTTTTTTCATACTATTCGCCATTTCCCGCGATAACGAGGTAGCGTTAAGAACAGAGGAGTGGGCCTTTGAGGGAATACCCTCACCTGGCCCCCTTCTCTGTTCCTTCTTTTGGAAAATTAAAATAAAAAAATGAGAGGGGAGGATTTCCAGCCCCCCGCTCCCTTCCCTTTTAGTCGCCTTCTACGACACGCAGGGATTACGTGGGAAGTATTCTTTCTCCCCTATCCCCAGGGATATATATATATATATATATATATATATATATATATATATATATATATATATATATATATATATATATATATATATATATATATATAAATTTTTTTATATTTGCTTTGTCGCTATCTGGCGGGTTTGCGGGGTAGCGCAAAAAAACAGACGAAAGTAATGGCCCAACCCACCAGCATACACATGTATATACATACACGTCCACACACGCAAATATACATACCTATACATCTCAATGTACACATATATATACACACACAGACACATACATATATACCCATGCACACAATTCACACTGTCTGCCTTTATTCATTCCCATCGCCACCTCGCCACACATGGAATACCATCCCCCTCCCCCCTCATGTGTGCGAGGTAGCACTAGGAAAAGACAACAAAGGCCCCATTCGTTCACACTCAGTCTCTAGCTGTCATGCATTAATGCCCGAAACCACAGCTCCCTTTCCACATCCAGGCCCCACACAACTTTCCATGGTTTACCCGAGACGCTTCACATGCCCTGATTCAATCCACTGACAGCACGTCAACCCCGGTATACCACATCGATCCAATTCACTCTATTCCTTGCCCACCTTTCACCCTCCTGCATGTTCAGGCCCCGATCACACAAAATCTTTTTCACTCCATCTTTCCACCTCCAATTTGGTCTCCCACTTCTCTTCGTTCCCTTCACCTCCGAAACATATATCCTCTTGTTCAGTCTTTCCTCACTCATTCTCTCCATGTGACCAAACCATTTCAAAACATCCTCTTCTGCTCTCTCAACCACACTCTTTTTATTTCCATTATTTCCAATATTTGTGGAAGTCGAGAACATTATATCGGAAAGCAAAATTAGGTATGTTTGAAGGAATAGTGGTTCCAACAATGTTGTATGGTTGCGAGGCGTGGGCTATGGATAGAGTTGTGCGCACGAGGGTGCATGTGCTGGAAATGAGATGTTTGAGGACAATGTGTGGTGTGAGGTGGTTTGATCGAGTAAGTAATGTAAGGGTAAGAGACATGTGTGGATATATATATATATATATATATATATATATATATATATATATATATATATATATATATATATATATATATATATATATATATATATATATATATATATATATATATATATATATATATATACATATTTTTTTTTTTTTTTTTTTTCAATTTTCCAAAAGAAGGAACAGAGGGGTCAGGTGAGGATATTCCAAAAAAGGCCCAGTCCTCTGTTCTTAACGCTACCTCGCTAACGCGGGAAATGGCGAATAGTTTGAAAAAAAAAAAATATATATATATATATATATATATATATATATATATATATATATATATATATATATATATATATAACCTAGCGGTTAGCATGCCTGCCTCTTGCACAAGGGGTCCCAGGTTCGATCTTGGCTGATGGAGCTTTGTATGTTCTATGAAGGTGCGCGTTCATATACACTTTATTCGTATTCATACAACTCCGCGTTGTACAGTCAGGTTCGGTAAAACGCTATCAGCTGGCCATGTGTTCTGTTCGGAAACAACCGAAAGACCCCGTTGCTCACCATTGTGAGACGAAGGGTATTCGAGTACTTAGTACTTCGAATAGTTGTTTCCTATTATACAGTCCCTTAGCCTAGCGGTTAGCATGCCTGCCTCTTGCACAAGGGGTCCTAGGTTCGATCCTGGCTGTTGGAGCTTTGTATGATTATATATATATATATATATATATATATATATATTTTTTTTTTTTTTTCAAAAAGAAGCAACAGAGAAGGGGGCCAGGTGAGGATGTTCCATCAAAGGCCCAGTCCTCTGTTCTTAACGCTACCTCGCTAACGCGGGAAATGGCAAATAGTTTGAAAAAAAAAAGATATATATATATATATATATATATATATATATATATATATATATATGTATATATATATGTATATATATATATATATTCCCTGAGGATAGGGGAGAAAGAATACTTCCCACGTATTCCCTGCGTGTCGTAGAAGGCGACTAAAAGGAAAGGGAGCGGGGGGCTAGAAATCCTCCCCTCTCAGTTTTTTTTTTTATTTTCCAAAAGAAGGAACAGAGAAGGGGGCCAGGTGAGGATGTTCCCTCAAAGGTCCAGTCCTCTGTTCTTAACGCTACCTTGCTAACGAGGGAAATGGCGAATAGTATAAAAAAAAGAATATATATATATATATATATATATATATATATATATATATATATATATATATATATATATATATATATATATATATATATATATATATATATATATATATATATAAGACAAGACAAGGGAGCAAATGGGAACTTCAGTGAAGGGGGCTAATGGGGGCGTGATAACAAGTAGTGGTGATGTGAGAAGGAGATGGAGTGAGTATTTTGAAGGTTTGTTGAATGTGTTTGATGATAGAGTGGCAGATATAGGGTGTTTTGGTCGAGGTGGTGTGCAAAGTGAGAGGGTTAGGGAAAATGATTTGGTAAACAGAAAAGAGGTAGTAAAAGCTTTGGGGAAGATGAAAGCCGGCAAGGCAGCAGGTTTGGATGGTATTGCAATGTAATTTATAAAAAAAAAAAAGGGTGACTGCATCGTTGACTTGTTGTTAAGGTTATTTAATGTATGTATGATCATGAGGTGCCCTGAGGATTGGCTGAATGCGTGCATAGTCCCATTGTACAAAGGCAAAGGGGATAAGAGCGAGTGCTCAAATTCCAGAGGTATAAGTTTGTTGAATATTCCTGGTAAATTATAAGGGAGGGTATTGATTGAGAGGTGAAGGCATGTACAGAGCATCAGGTTCGGGAAGAGCAGTGTGGTTTCAGAAGTGGTAAAGGATGTGTGGATCAGGCGTTTGCTTTGAAGAATGTATGTGAGAAATAATTAGAAAAGTAAATGGATTTATATGTAGCATTTATGGATCTGGAGAGGGCATATGACAGAGTTGATAGAGATGCTCTGTGGAGGGTATTGATAATATATGGTGTGGGAAACAAGTTGTTAGAAGCAGTGAAAAGTTTTTACTGAGGATGTAAGGCATGTGTACGTGTAGGAAGAGAGGAATATGATCGGTTCTCAGTGAATGTAGGTTTGCGGCAGGGGTGTGTGATGTCTCCATGGTTGTTTAATTTGTTTATGGATGTGGTTGCTAGGGAGGTGAATGCACGAGTTTTGGAAAGAGGGGCAAGTATGAAGTCTGTTGTGGATGAGAGAGCTTGGGAAGTGAGTCAGTTGTTGTTCGCTGATGATACACCGCTGGTGGCTGATTCATGTGAGAAACTGCAGAAGCTAGTGACTGAATTTGGTAGATTGTGTGAAAGAAGAAAGTTAAGAGTAAATGTAAATAAGAGCAAGGTTATTAGGTACAGTAGGGTTGAGGGTCAAGTCAGTTGGGAGGTAAGTTTGAATGGAGAATAACTGGAGGAAGTAAAGTGTTTTATATATCTGGGAGTGGATCTGGCAGCGGATGGAACCATGGAAGCGGAAGTGAATCACAGGGTGGGGGAGGGGGCGAAAATTCTGGGAGCCTTGAAGAATGTTTGGAAGTCGAAAATATTATCTCGGAAAGCAAAAATGGGTATGTTTGAAGGAATAGTGGTTCCAACAATGTTGTATGGTTGCGAGCCGTGGGCTATGGATAAAGTTCTGCGCAGGAGGATGGAAGTGCTGGAAATGAGATGTTTGAGGACAATGTGTGGTGTGAGGTGGTTTGATCGAGTAAGTAATGTAAGGGTAAGAGAGATGTGTGGAAATAAAAAGAATGTGGTTGAGAGAGCAGAAGCGGGTGTTTTGAAATGGTTTGGTCACATGGAGAGTATGAGTGAGGAAAGATTGTCCAAGAGGATATATGTGTCAGAGGTGGAGGAAACGAGGCGAAGTGAGAGACCAAATTAGAGGTGGAAAGATGGAGTGAAAAAGATTTTGAGTGATCGGGGCCTGAACATGCAGGAGGGTGAAAGGCGTGCAAGGAATAGAGTGAATTGGAACGAAGTGGTATACCGGGGTCGACGTGCTGTCAATGGATTGAACCAGGGCATGTGAAGTGTCTGGGGCAAACCATGGAAAGTTCTGTAGGGCCTGGATGTGGAAAGGGAGCTGTGGTTTAGGTGCATTATTACATGACAGCTAGAGACTGAGTGTGAACGAATGGGGCCTTTGTTGTCTTTCCTAGCGCTACCTCGCACACATGAGGGGGGGAGGGGGCTGTTATTCCATATGTGGCGAGGTGGCGATAGGAATAAATAAAGGCTGACAATATGAATTATGTACTTGAGTATATTTGTATATGTCTGTGTGTATATATATATGTGTACATTGAGATGTATAGGTATGTATATTTGCGTGTGTGGACGTGTATGTATATACATGTGTATGTGAGTGGGTCTGGGCCCTTCTTTCGTCTGTTTCCTTGCTAACCTCGCTAGCGCGGGAGACAGCGACAAAGCAAAATATAAATACATATATATATATATATATATATATATATATATATATATATATATATATATATATATATATATATATATATATATATATATATATATATATATATATATATATATATGTATATGTATATTTTTTTTTTTTTTCATACTATTCGCCATTTCCCGCGATAGCGAGGTAGCGTTAAGAACAGAGGACTGAGCCTTTGAGGGAATATCCTCACCTGGCCCCCTTCTCTGTTCCTTCTTTTGGAAAATTAAAAAAAAACGAGAGGGGAGGATTTCCAGCCCCCCGCTCCCTTCCCTTTTAGTCGCCTTCTACGACACGCAGGGAATACGTGGGAAGTATTCTTTCTCCCCTACCCCAGGGATATGTATATATATATATATATATATATATATATATATATATATATATATATATATATATATATATATATATATATATATATATATTTTTTTTTTTTTTTTTTTTTGCTTTCTCGCTGTCTCCCGCGTTTAAGAGGTAGCGCAAGGAAACAGACGAAAGAAATGGCCCAACCCACCCCCATACTCATGTATATACATACACGTCCACACACGCAAATATACATACCTACACAGCTTTCCATGGTTTACATGGTTTTCCCTAACCCTCTCACTTTGCACACCACCTTGACCAAAACACCCTATATCTGCAACTCTATCATCAAACACATTCAACAAACCTTCAAAATACTCACTCCATCTCTTTCTCACATCACCACTACTTGTTATCACCTCCCCATTTGCGCCCTTCACTGAAGTTCCCATTTGCTCCCTTGTCTTACGCACTTTATTTACCTCCTTCCAGAACATCTTTTTATTCTCCCTAAAATTTAATGATACTCTCTCACACCAACTCTCATTTGCCCTCTTTTTCACCTCTTGCACCTTTGTCTTGACCTCCTGTCTCTTTTTTTTATACATCTCCCACTCAATTGCATTTTTTCCCTGCAAAAATAGTCCAAATGCCTCTCTCTTCTCTTTCACCAATCATCTTACTTCTTCATCCCACCACTCACTACCCTTTCTAATCAACCCACCTCCCACTCTTCTCATGCCACAAGAATCTTTTGCGCAATCCATCACTGATTCCCTAAATACATCCCATTCCTCCCCCACTCCCCTTACTTTCAGTGTTCTCACCTTTTTCCATTCTGTACTCAGAACATGCTCTAAGTGAAACGAAGCTCAAGGGTAAAGGGGAAGAGTGGTTTGGGAATGTCTTGGGATTAAAGTCAGGGGTTAGTGAGAAGACAAGAGCAATGGAAGGAGTAGCAGTACTCCTGAAACAGGAATTGTGGGAGTATGTGATAGATTGTAAGAAAGTAAATTCTCGATTAATATTGGTAAAACTGAAAGTTGATGGAGAGAGATGGGTGATTATTGGGCATATGCACCTGGGCATGAGAAGAAAGATCATGAGAGGCAAGTGTTTTGGGAGCAGCTGAATGAGTGTGTTAGTGGTTCTGATGGACGAGACTGGGTTATAGCGATGGGTGATTTGAATGCAAGGGTGAGTAATGTTGCAGTTGAGGGAATAATTGGTATACATGGGGTGTTCAGTGTTGTAAATGGAAATGGTGAAGAGCTTGTAGATTTATGTGCTGAAAAAGGACTGGTGATTGGGAATACCTGGTTTAAAAAGCGAGATATACATAAGTATACGTATGTAATTAGGAGAGATGGCCAGAGAGCGTTATTGGATTACGTGTTAATTGACAGGCGCGCGAAAGAGAGACTTTTGGATGTTAATGTGCTGAGAGGTGCAACTGGAGGGATGTCTGATCATTATCTTGTAGAGGCTAAGGTGAAGATTTGTATGGGTTTTCAGAAAAGAAGAGTGAATGTTGGGGTGAAGAGGGTGGTGAGAGTAAGTGAGCTTGGGAAGGAGACTTGTGTGATGAAGTACCAGGAGAGACTGAGTACAGAATATATATATATATATATATATATATATATATATATATATATATATATATATATATATATATATATATATTATTTTTTATTTATCTATTTATTTTGCTTTGTCGCTGTCTCCCGCGTTAGCGAAGTAGCGCAAGTAAACAGACGAAAGAATGGCCCAACCCACCTACATACACATGTATATCCATATACATCCACACATGCAAATATACATACCTATACATCTCAACGTATGCATATATATACACACAGAGACATATACAAATATACACATGTACATAATTCATACTGTCTACCTTTTTTTCATTCCCATCGCCACCCCACCACACATGTAATAACAACCCCCTCCCCCCCGCATGTACGCGGGGCAGCGGTAAGAAAAGACAACAAAGGCCACATTTGTTCACACTCAGTCTCTAGCTGTCATTTTCAATGCACTGAAATCACAGATCCCTTTCCATATCCAGGCCCCACAGAACTTCACATGGTTTAACCCAAACGCTTCACAAACCCTGGTTCAATCCATTGACATCATGTCGACCCCAGTATACCACATCGTTCCAATTCACTCTATTCCTTCCACGCCTTTCACCCTCCTGCATTTTCAGGCCCCGATCACTCAAAATCTTTTTCACTCCATCTCTCCACCTCCAATTTGGTCTCCCACTTCTCGTTCCCTCCACCTCTAACGCATATATCCTCTTGGTCAATCTTTCCTCACTCATTCTCTCCATGTGACCAAACCATTTCAAAACACCCTCGTCTGCTCTCTCAACCACACTTTTAATTACCACACATCTCTCTTATCCTATTATTACTTTGCGATCAAACCACCTCACACCACATATTGTCCTCAAACATCTCATTTCCAGCACATCCACCCTCCTCACAACTCTATCCATAGCCCACGAATCGCAACCATATAACATTGTTGGAACCACTATTTCTTCAAACATACCAATCTTTCCTTTCCGAGATAATGGTTTCGACTTCCACACATTCTTCAACGCTGCCAAAACTTTCGACCCCTCCTACGCCCTATGATTCACTTCCGCTTCCATGATTCCATCCGCTGCCAAATCCACTACCAGATATCTAAAACACTTCGCTTCAAACAGTTTTTCTTCATTCAAACTTATCACCCAATTGCCTTTTCTCTCAACCCTACTGTACCTAATAACCTTGCTCTTATTCACATTTACTCTCAGCGTTCTTCTTTCACACACTTTACCAAACTCAGTCACCAGCTTCTACAGTTTCTCACACGAATCAGCCACCAGCGCTGTATCATCAGCGAACAACAACTGACTCACTTCCCAAACTCTCTCATCCACAACATACTACATACTTGCCCCTCTTTCCAAAACTCTTGCATTCACCTCCCTAACAACCCCATCCATAAACAAATTAAACAGTCATGGAGAAATCACACACCCCTACCGTAAACAAACATTCACTGATAACTAATCACTTTCCTCACTCCCTGAACATATACATGCCTTACATCCTCCATGAAACTTTTCACTGTTTCTAACAACTTGACTCCCACACTATATATTCTTGATATCTTCCACAGAGCATCTCTATCAACTCTATCACATGCCTTCTCCATCCATATATTCTACATATAAATCCATTTGCTTTTCTAAGTATTTCTCACATACATTCCTCAAAGTAAACACCTGATCCACACCTCCTCTTTTGAAACAACACTCCTCTTTCCTAATCTGATGCTCTGTAAATGCCTTCACCCTCTCAATCAATACCATCCCATATAATTTCCCAGGAATACTCAACAAACTGATACCTCTGTAATTTGAGCACTCACATTTATCCCCTTTGCCTTTGTACAATGGCACTATGCAAGCATTCCTCCAATCCTCAGGCACCTCACAATCAGTCATACATACATTAAATAACCTTACCAACCAGTCTTGCCGGCTTCATATTCCCCAAAGCTTTTCCTACCTCTTCCCTGTTTACCAAATCATTCTCCCTAACCC